>NC_136999.1:1667971-1670471 GCF_032717465.1 Coenobita brevimanus | reverse complement strand
AAAACCCACACAGGGATACATGCACACAGACACTTACAAATATTGAATCAGTGTACACATACGCACACACAGATCAGATGTGTACACAGGTCACACAAACATACACTTACGGATTTTATGTAGTCACAAACCACACTTACACAGAAAAAGCACACACACACACACACACACACACACACACACACACACACACACACACATCCCCCACACCCCACGCAAGAATCCAACTTTTTAAAAATGCACCAATGTTTTTTTTTTTTACATGGATTATTTTTTTTTTTGGCGCCCAGTCCCAGAGTTTACCTTTCAAAATAAAAATTAAAAACTCGAGATTCCGCAGCCGAGTCGATTTTTTTTCCCCGCTTTACTGATAAATGAATTTCTGCGATTTTCTTTTTACCTTTTTTGATTTTTTTTTTTTTTTTTGGGGGGGGGCAGGGGCTGTGGGGGTTTCTGGGATTATTTTTTTTATATTGGGATTTTGAGGTGATGGAATTTTGAAGGTAAAAATTTGGTGAGGGAGAGGAAGGATGATGATGATGATGGTGATGATGATGATGATGATGATGATGGTGTGATGAAATTCCCTGTGGGTTGTCTATAATTTCTCTCTCTCTCTCTCTCTCTCTCTCTCTCTCTCTCTCTCTCTCTCTCTCTATCTATCTATCTATCTATCTATCTATCTCTCTCTCTCTCTCTCTCTCTCTCTCATATGATGGTTAGTGACATACGATCAAGGAAGGATTTGCTAAAGTGACGAGGAGAGAGAGAGAGAGAGAGAGAGAGAGAGAGAGAGAGATAATAGCGAACATAACGTAACTACATCGTGTTTGGAGCGTACCACTAAAACCCATTGCAGTGGACATGCATTAATAATCAGGGTGGTGGAGTGTGTGAGTGAGTGCGTGGAAAATGGCCTGAAGTGGGTATGACATGGGTGGGTGGGGGTGTGGGGGGGAAGGTGTGGGGGTGGTATGGGTGAGGGGTGGATGAGGGGTGATGTGTGTTTGTGTGTGGGGTTGAGTGGGTGAGATGTGTGTTTGTGTGTGTGGGTGGGTGAGGGGTGATGTGTGTGTGTGTGGGTGGGTGGGTGAGGGGTGATGTGTGTGTGTGTCTGGGTGGGTGGGTGGGTGAGGTGTGTGTGTGTGTGTGTGTGTGTGTGTGTGTGTGTGTGTGTGTGTGTGTGTGTGTGTGTGTGTGTGTGTGTGTGTGTGTGTGTGTGTTAGGGTGTGTGCGGTAATAACAAGGTGCCTGGAAGGGGGTGGGTCCCGGGGGCAAATATCCCTTGTCAACACTGCTTTCTCTCTCTCTCTCTCTTTCTCTCTCTCTCTCTCTCTCTCTCTCTCTCTCTCTCTCTCTCTCTCCTATTCTTAAGCCACTTTTTCCTGACATTCCCTCTCGCTTTTTCTCATCCTCTCTTCTTTTTGCTCCTCTCTTTTCTCTCTCCTCTCTATTGACCTCTTTCAGTTCACTGTAAATCATCTTCTTTATAATCTTTTTGCTCTTTATTTTTATTCATCTTTCCTTTTTCTTCTCCTTCTCATTCTTCTTCTTCTTCTTCTTCCTCCTCCTCCTCCTCCTCTTCTTCTTCTTCTTCTTTTGCTTCTTCCTCCTCTTCTTTTTTCTTCATGTATATCTTCTTTATTTCTTATTCGTTTTAATAACTCTTCTTTCTCCTCTTTCTAGATTTAGTAATTCTCTCTCTCTCTCTCTCTCTCTCTCTCTCTCTCTCTCTCTCTCTCTCTTTCTCTCTCTCCCCTCTTGTATTATCGTTTTTACGCCTTCTTTTCTCACTTTCTTTCGTCTCTCCCCTCCCTTCATCCTCGCATTCTTCTCTTCTCCTCCCTCCTCCCCCTCTCTCTCTCTCTCTCTCTCTCTCTCTCTCCTCCCGTGCCCCTTCTTTTTCTTCCTCCCTCCCTCCCTCTCCTCCTCCTCTTCTATGTTTCTTCTCTTTCCTCTCTTCCTTCCCCTCTTCCTTCCTTCCTTCCTTCCTGTCTATATTCTTTTTTCTCCCTCTCTCTCCTCTTTTCAACCCCCCCCTTTTTGTTTGCTCTCTCCTTCTCTCTCCTCCTCTTCCTTTTCCCCCTACTCTTTCTCTTCCTCTCCTTCCCCCCTATCATTTCCTCCTTTTTCCTCCCTCTCCCTCCACCATCTATCTTCCTCCTTCCTCTCCCTCCTCCTTTCCTCCTTTTCCTCCCTCTCCCTTCTTCTTCTGTCTTCCTTTTTCTTTCCTCCTCCTCCTCCTCCTCCTCTTCCTCCTGTCCAAAGTTTTCTTCCTTTTCCTTCTTTCCTGTCTCATCCCTTCACATCTTTTCAGCATTGTTTCCTCCTCCTTCCTTCCTCTTCCTCTTCCTTCCCTCCCTCCCTCCCTCTCCCTGTTTTTTCTCTCTCCCTCCCTCCCTCTCCCTACTTCTTCTCTCTCTCCCTTTCCCTCCCTCTTCCTCCCTTTCTTCCTCTCTCTACTCCATCATTTTCTCTTTTCTTCTTCCTTCCTCTCTTC
>NC_136999.1:1625471-1652971 GCF_032717465.1 Coenobita brevimanus | reverse complement strand
GTATGTGTGTGAATATGTTTGTGTGAAAGGCGGGGAGGGGGAAGGGGCACTCAACACAAGCGAAAAACGGAAGGGGAAAAGGGGAAGGGGAGGGGGAAAGGGGAAAGGGGGGAGGGTCACCACTGCAAGTTTTATTTCCAAAGAGTAGGATGGCGGTGAAAATGCCATTACCCCTCACACCACACCAAAACTGGATGATGTAGCCCATATTGGCATCACCCACTTCATCACCGCACCGTAAAGCCACGCCATTCCTACATTTCACCACTCCAATATATAGCACCGAGTAGTATATTCCGATGATTCGTGAGTTTTTATCAAGTCGTAAAATATGGGGGTTGTATATCGATCATCACCATCATCATCACCATCATCATCATCATCATCACCATCATCATCATCATCATCATCATCATCACCACCACCATCATCATTATCAACATCAAACTCATATATAAACAAAGTAAATTCCTACGTTTGGTATCATAAATCTGTCTTTGGTGGGATTAAAAATACTTAATATATTTCACGACTTTTAAGAATAGAAAAAAAAAACTACGTAACTTCCGAACAATATGGAAAAAATTGTCAGAAAAAAAAAAATTAATCATGGCATATATATTATTTTGGGTTTCTGAAAAAAAAAATCTATACTGTATTATAAGAAAAAAAAAATTATACTATTTTTTTAGGAAATATATATATAAAAAAAGAAAATCCTCATGATATAGAAAATGTTGGTTCGAAGAAAAATGTTTGAGATGGGAATTAGGATTTGCTCTCTCCTTAATTAATGTCACCGATGGAGAGAGAAAAATAATATAGACACCCCTGAAGATTATAGAAAATGGAGAGAAGGACAAATCTCTACATCTATTTATTTATCAATCTATTTATTTATTTACCGTTTTTCCGTATGAGATTTAAAATATAAACTTTATGGAACGGTCTGAAGAAGTTTGGAAAATTTTAGACACCCATAAAACAGGAAAAAAACGTAAATGGTGAAAATAGAAAACGTTATGAGGAAAGAAGGTAAAATTTTGAGTTAGGAAGTAGCATTGGCCCCTTCACTAATTTATGACCTGACGAAGAACCACCACAACAAGAATTAATTATGCATTTTCTCTTCTTAAGGCGGATTACTTAACTTTTACGGCGCCTCGGCACCTTTCTTTTGTCACCTCGCTAATTATGAAGGTTAATTAGGCAGCCCAGACTCATCAGGCCCTCCCATTGGCCGACAGGGAGCGAGGGAAGGGAGGTGATTGGCTGGTGGGACAGGTGAGGAAAAATGTGACTGGCTGATGGCTGGAGGACTGGCTTGTGATTGGCTCAGGGCTTAAGGCGCCTCAAGGTTGTTAGAGTGATGTCTTTGGGACTTCTTTACCTTCTTAATCACCCCCCCTCCTCCTTCCCCTTCCCCCCCCTCTTCCCCTCAACCTCAACTTCATCTACACCCTTCCCCTCTCCCTTACTACCTCCCTTCCCTTCCCCCCATCTTCTTCTCACCCCCACCATCATTTCTTAACTTTCCTTCCCTTTCATTTCCTCCTCCTTTCCACCTGTCTTCCCCTCACCCACACCTTCATCTGTCCCCCTTCCTCCTCCCCCTTTTTCGGATCCCCTTACCCCTTTCCCCTCATACCCAACCCTCACCCCTCACCACACCTTGTATGACTTACCATTCCCCTCCCCTCCCCCTTTGCAGTCCCTTTCCCCATCTCCTTACCCCCTACTTTCCCCTCTCCATTCTCCCCTACCTCAACTCTTCTCTCCTCTCCTTTCCCCCATCCTTTTCCTCTTCTCATCCTTCCTCCCTTTTCTCTATCCATCCGCCCATCCCAACTCTCCTCCCCTCCCCATCCCTCTCCATTCTCACCCTTTCATCGTGTTCCTCTACCAACCACCCTCCCATTGCAGCTCATTTCCCGTAGTTCACAGGCACTACTACAGCTCTACAGGCTTTCCACAACACTTCTTCGCGACTAGCACTGCGTTTTCAGTGTTAATCTCTCGTTTCGGCTCAGTCTTCAAGATGGCAGGATGGATATTTTAGGCCAGCTTAAAATGAAAATCGTAAAAAAAAAAAGAGTAGAATTTAATGTGGTAATAATTTCATGTGGTAAATATAGTGGGAAAAAAAAATAAATAAATGAAACACGAGGGTCCCTCTACCATGTCCTTTTTTCTTCGTCTCAAAAAAAAAAAAAAACGAAAAAAAAACGAGAAAAATGGAAAAAACACAAACTTTCCCCTTCTCTCCTCTCCTCTTCCTCATTTTTCCTCTAAAAAAAAAAAAACCTCTGGGCTCCCATTTTCCGTCTCATCCTCACTTTTCTCCTCAAAATAAAGGAGATAAAAACAATAAGACAAATAAACTTTACCTCTCCCTCTGCCTTCCCCCTCTCTGCTCCTCGTCCTCATTTATCTCCGCAAGTAAATGGATAAGTAAAAATATAACAATCGAAATTTGTCTCTCTTTCTCCCTTTCTCACCTTCAGTTTTCCTAAATTATAGATACACACAGATAGATAGATAGATAGATAGACAGATAGATACATACATACATACAGATATATATTTAACACAGGTGTACGTTTTCTTTTCTCTCTCCACCTCTTTCACTTTCCCCTCAAAAATAAACAGCAAATACAAAAAAAACAAAAACAATCACACACTTTCTCCTCTCTCTCCCCCTCCTCTCTCTCTCTCTCTCCCTCTCTCTCTCTCTCTCCTTCACTCTTCCCCTGAAAACCTCGGCGAAAGACATTTATAATTAGGAGGAAAACTTTGTGTGGTGGTGGAGGTGATGGTGGTGGGGATGGAGGGGAGCGACTGGTGGGGGTCGTGGTGGGGATGAAGAGGGGGGGGTAGCGACGGGGAGAGACCTGGGGAGACTTTTGTGCCAGGCGTCTATGAATTAGTGAGAAGGGAAGTATACGCGGCATTAAAAAGCTTTCAGCGGTAATTAAGGGACGGGAGACGACGCCAAGTGCATCAATTAAGATTTCCTCGTCGCCTCTCACTACTTCTGCCACCAGCCGCACATTTTTCACTTTTTCTTCTTCTTTCTCGAGGTTTTAACTGAGTTCCCCCCTTCTCTCTCTCTCTCTCTCTCTCTCGTTTGATAAGAAACAGACTTTTCACTTAGAGGGGTGAAGGGTTGAGAGGAGGTGTGAGGGAGAGGAGGAGGGAGGGAAAGAAGGGAAGAAGTGGGGAGAAGGAATCAATGAAGGGAGGAAATGGGAGAAGGGAGGAAGGAAGGGAGGAAGTGGGGAGAAGAGAAAAAGAAAGGGAGGGAAGTAAGCGGGTGGAGGAAAGGTGGGAGGGAAAGAAGGTAGGGGAGGAGGAATAGAAAGGAAGGGGAAAGGATGAGAGGGAAGAGATATGTAAAGATCCCAGACCCCGTCACGTATTAATCTATTTCTACCCATGTATCTATCAACCCATACATCTGTCTATCCATACATCTAGTTCATCTACCTATCTATCTATCGGGCTACCTGTATATTGTAGCTCACTAATTGGCCAGGTGTTAATCTATATCTAAATCTACCCACATCTATTTACTTGTCTACCTCACTCCATCAACCTACCTACCTGCCTGTGTCCTACCTCATTAGCCGAGCCAGGTATTAATTGTATGAAACCTTAATCTACCTCTCTATCTATCTACCTATCTATCTGGCTATCTATCTGCCTATCTATCCATCCATCAGCATCAAATTATCTATCCACTTACCTAGGTGTGTATGATAGCTCACTAGCAGAACCATTAATAACACACTATCTATCAATATCTATCTGTCTGTCTGTCTGTCTATCTGTCCGTCTGTCTGTCTATCTATCTATCCATCCACCTCAATCCATCTACGCACCCACCTACCTGTGTGTCGTAGCTCATTAGCGGGGCCAGGTATTAATTATATGAGAGCGCCAGGTGAGAGAGTTAAAGCAGAGAGATCACCTGTTCTATCATCACCACCCCACCTCACACACCTGTCTCTCTCTCACACAGGTGGAGTCAGGTGTGTGATTTTAATTCTCATCTCGCCATCTCGTATACGTAATCAGTTTTGTAATTAGTCAGGTATATATAAGGGAGATCACCTGTTCTAGCATCACACCTGCCTCTCTCTCTCTCTCTCTCTCTCTCTCACACACACACACACACACACACACAGCAAACCAAAAATAAATAAATAAATAAATAAAAACATCAAGATAACCAAAAATCTTAATACCAACTCCCCTTCAAAAATTCATAGACAATTAAGAGAGAGAGAGAGAGAGAGAGAGAGATTTGTTTCATCATGGGTTTAACTTTCTCTCCCGATAAATAATTTACTCTCAGTTATCAATCACACTACTACGCCTCTCACAACAGTGGGTATTATTTAACATCGTTCTATTTAATGGAGAGATGCGGAAGGGGTAAACCGGGGACGCAGGGGGGTTGTTCATGAGTAGGGATAGTTTTTCTTCACTACATCGGGTGAGCGGAAGACCAAGGACGAGGCAGAGTTTTCTATTTATATCAGTTCATCTGTATATCTGTCTGTCTGTCTGTTAATTTCTCTCTTTCTCTCTCTCTGTTTGCTTTCCTCATGTTTTGTAACCATTAACATTATCCACAATCTCTCTCTCTCTCTCTCTCTCTCTCTCTCTCTCTCTCTCTCTCTCTCTCTCTCTCAACCCTAACCTCTTACTACTTTGATGGCCAATATTCTCCACTAATTTCATCTTGATCTATATTTACTAAGCGTATATATATTTTTCTTTCTTATCTAGGAACCAATTTCTATATGAAAGGTATAGGATGTGTGTGTGTGTGTGTGTGTGTGTGTGTGTGTGTGTGTGTGTGTAGAAATGGGAAATAGGATTACAAACCACTACTTGGCGTACTAACTTCAGGGCGTAAATTGACGCAACTATCTACATCTATCTATCTATTTACCTATCCATCCATCTATCCATCTATCTATAATAATAATAATAGTAATAATAATAATAATAATGCTAACAAATAGAAATCCCATCATCAATACACTACATTGTTAAGCCCTACCGATTGTAAACCTCTTTCTCACCTTGTCGTCAAATATTAAGCCACTGACCATCATTCTATCTAGCAGACGCTCTCCTCCAAACCTCCCTACACCCCTCCAAATCCCTCTACACCCCTCCAAACCCCACTACACCCCTCCAAACCCCACTACACCCCTCCAAACCATACCAACCCCCCTGCATCCCTCCAAGCCCTCCTACACCCCTCCAAACTCCCCCTACACTCCTTCGAACCCCTCTACATCCCTCCGAACCCCACTACATCCCTCCCAACCCCCCTACACTCCTCCAAACCCCCCTACAACCCCACCACACCCTTCCAAACCCCCATGCACCCCTCCAAACCCCCGTACAACCCTCCAAGCCCTACCAAACCCTCCTACACCCTTCCAAACCCCCGTATACTCCTCCTCACCCCACCAAACCCCCCTCTATCCCTTCCCACCTCTCCAAACTCATCCAAACTCCACCTCCTTCCCTCCAAACCCCCTTCACCCCACCTAAACCCTCCAAATCCCACTACACCTCCCCAAACCCTACCGAGTTCTTCCCAACCCCTCCGAACCCCACCAAACCCACCTGCACCCCTCCAAACCATCCCAACGTCCCTCCCCACCCCTCCAAATCCCCCTATACCCCTCCAAACCTCCCTCCACCCCTCCAAACCTCTACCTTCACCCTTCCAAACCCACCTACATCCCTCCAAATCTCCCCCCACCCCTCCAAACCCCTCCAAGAAGGCCCCGAGACTCCTGGCTAACTGGCGGTAGTGGTTCAGAAATCCACCTGGTATTGGAAGGAGGGATTGAATCAGGGAGGGAGTGACGGCATCAGAGGCACGGGTTAAGTGAATCTGCATCTGTACCGCGGCACGGAAAAAGGTGTGAGATGGAGGCGTGCAGAGATGGATGGATGGGTGGGTGGGTGGATGAATGGATGGATGGACAGATGGGTGGACAGATACCGTAGATAGACAGATAGATAGAGAGATAAACAGATAGACAGACAAACAGAGACATACATACTATACAGATGGATAGACTGAGACAAAAGGACTGATACAGATGGATAGATTCATGGATAGACTGATGGAAAGATACACACACACACACACACACACATATATATATATATATATATATATATATATATATATATATATATATATATATATATATAACAAAATTCATATATACATCTGTGTGATATAGATATAATACCTATCTATCTAGTTATATACAGAATGAAAGACAGAGAGAGAGAGAAAGAGAGAGAGAGAGAGAGAGAGGCAGTGTGGGCATCAGAGGCGGAGGGTTAAGTGAATCTGCATGTGTATCATTGCCAATAAAAAGGATGTGATCTGGTCAGACTCGGAGATCGAGACAGAGAGAGAGAGATGGAGAGACAAAGGGGGAGAGATAGAAAGAGGGAGAGATGGAAAGACGCAGAGGGAAGGGGAGCGATGAAGATATGAAGAGAAGGGGAAAGACGAATGTACCTATTAAAAAAAATTATCTAATGCTGCAAGAGATCGAGCCTAGGATAAAAATAGGCAGCCTCCCGTTGCCCCACGATCGTAGCCAAGTGGAAAGCTGATAAATATCCTCCTAACTTTCTTCTAGAGCACAAAGAGCCCCTAGAACAAAAAATCCGGTGTTTGGTGTGCTGCAAAGGGTTAAGGCGGCACTTAGTCTCACATTAAGGCGGCCTTAATCTAATACACCAGGGTAGAAGGGGGCCGGGTGGTTCAAGGGGTCAAGCTCACTAATAAATCATAGCCAATTTCGCCTCTGTGACACTGAAACTCAATCCCTTGCAGCACTGCCAACGATGCACACGCACAAACTTACACACACACAGATACATACATACACATTAGCACACACACACACATACAAATACATACATACACACACATACACATACATACATATATACGTATAGCCCCCCACCCCCACACACACACACCACAAATTCACTTACTACCAACTTCCACCAATCCAACCTTATCCACAACCCTTAAAACACCCTAAAATTAAAGTAGGAAGGAGTGTGGCTATTTTAGGTGTGGATATTTGGGGGATGGGAGTGGATGTGGGTGGATTTTGGAGCGTGATGCTGGATGGGTGCAAATAGCGTGTCTTAAAAGCGTCTTCCACATATTCCACCTTTTCTATAGTCCTTGAAGTTCCCTAAAATTTAAGTAGGCAGGGGTGTGGATATTTTAGGTGTGGATATTTTAGGGATGGGAGTGGATGTAGGTGGATTCTGGAGCGTGTTGGTGGCGTGGTGCGAATAGCGTGGTTGGCAACGCTGGTGGGTGTCAATAAGGACTTCATAGGCGATATGGCTACTGCCTGAATAAGTTATGGAGGCATCTAGCTGGGTGGACGCTCTCTCTCTCTCTCTCTCTCTCTCCTACCCAGCCCCCCTCCCATTCTCTCCTTCTCTCCCCCTCCCTATTTTATCCTTCCTCTCTCCCTCCTTCCCTCCTAGCACCCCTATACGTCTTCTCACATCACGCCTCTCTCTCTCTCTCTTTTTCTCTCCTATTGCACCCCACTCTTCCCTTCCTCCTTCTATCCCTTCTCACATCCCTTTCATCCCCTCTCTTTCTCCCAGCATCCCTCCCTTCCTTCCTCTATCTCTCTCTCTCACCTCTCCTCTCCCTTCCTCCCTCCCAGGTTCCCTCCCTTCTCCTTTCCTCCTCCCTCCTTCCATCTCCCTCCTCTCCACGGCTACCCATCTTCTCTCCCTTTTTTCCCTCTCTTCTCTCTCTATATATCTTTCTCTCCATACAGCCTCTCACTTCTTCCCTACCTTTGTCCCCCTCCCTCCCCCCTCTCTTTCCCCTCCCCTCCCCTCTCTTCTCTCCTCCCAGTATCCCCCCGCTCCTTCTCTGTTCCCTCCCTCCCTCCCTCCCTCTCAAACCCACTGGTCAGTACAGTATCAAGTTCCCCAATGCTTCACTCTAATTCGTTATTCCCCGCCACTTCATTACGATTCAGGAAGCCTTCGCGCGGTGACAGGCATTAACCCTCTCAGTACCAGGGCATTTAAGCTCAAGAAAATCGTCTGTGCTTTCGGTGGCTTATTATAGAGTTCATTTTGCTATCCCCAGACGATTTTAGTCAGCTTAGTGATATTTCAAACGGGACACAAGCATCATTAACCCCTTGGTGTCAGTAAGAACAAGAAGATTGCATTCCGAGAGCGTATACCTCCGCCAACGCCTTTACCAGACAACTCAGATCACCACCAAAATGTAATCACCTCTACTTTGTTTCAATATCCACATATCCACAAAATTACACTAAAATCCATCAATAACTTTCTGAGAGATCCTGTGGACAAACAAAAAAACAAAAAATGTCCTGAATTGGGACTCTACCTCCGATCTCTCTGTCTATCTATTGCCAGACGCCTTAATCCGATTGAGGGTGGCCACAAACAAATCGCCTCCATGTCGCCCTGTCCCCTGCCATTTCACTGCCCTGCTCCCAACTCCCATCCCCCTCTCTCATATACCTCTCCACTCATCTCCACCTGTGATCACCACCACAATTTAATCGCCTCTTCCTTGGCCCGTGACTCACATATCCACAAAATTACACTCAAATCCACCAATAACTTTCTGAAATATCTTGGGGACAGACAAATAAAACAGACAAACACGGGTGAAAACATAACCTCCTCCAACTCCATCGGCGGAGGTAATAAAGGAGAAAATACAATACGCCTTCAAAATAAAGATCGTAATGGAGTCTTTATATTCCCTGAGTTGATCAGTTCAGTTTTCTTCTTCTTTTCTTTCTTTTTTCTTTTTTTTTTTTGTCTTGTTACCACCAGGGGATTTTTTTTTTGTCTCTGTGGCTCTCGAATTGAAGGGGTTTCCTGTCTCGATTGCCAAATAAATTCCTGTGATATACAAATCTATTCATAATTTTAATCACACTGAGCGTTCGGGGTATAATATTTTTTTTTTATAGGGGCACTGTGTGTTTGTGTGGTCAGGTGATTTAAAAAGAGGGTACACACACACACACACACACACACACACACACACACACACACACACACACACACACACACACACACAAAATAATTCTAATACTCTCACAGACCCACTCACTATCATTCTCTCTCTCTCTCTCTCTCTCTCTCTCTCTCTCTCTCTCAAGCCAGAATTGATAGGAATCCCGCGGCTGGCAGTGTGTACGCAGCAAACACACTCAATCAACACCACATTAATCCACTCTCTCTATTGGCTCACCTGTTTTCACCTCCATCAATTTACCTGTTGCTCATCAATCTACCTCTTGATATTGTGTTCACCTTTCGTTCTGCGTGTTCTTGCATCACTCTACCTCTTGATTTTGTGTTCACTTTTCGTTCAACCTCTTCTCACTAACAGATTCTTCTGTGATCGGTCTACCTCTTGTTATCGTGTTCAGTGATCAAATTGTTCTACCGTTCTAATTAACATCCTAATGAACAGTCTGCCTCGATACTGTGTTCACTGATATGTATTTTAGTTCCGCGGTGTTCTTCCTAGTATACTTCTAAGTGTTCAGTCTACCTCTCATTATTGTGTATACTCCAGGGAACAGAAAATGATTGTACAGGAGAAGATGCTTGTAAATATGAGTATATGTAAGAGGCGTAAATCTGAAAAAAAAGATGAAGATTGCGAGAAGAGGAAGAGATGTAGAATGTGAGAGAAGAAAGAGATGCAGAATGTGAGAGGAGAAAGAGATGTACAATGTGAGAGGAGAAAGAGATGTAGAATGTGAGAGGAGAAAGAGATGTAGAATGTGAGAGAAGAATGAGATGTAGAATGTGAGAGAAGAAAGAGATGCAGAATGTGAGAGGAGAAAGAGATGCAGAATGTGAGAGAAGAAAGAGATGCAGAATGTGAGAGGAGAAAGAGATGCAGAATGTGAGAGGAGAAAGAGATGTAGAATGTGAGAGGAGAAAGAGATGTAGAATGTGAGAGGAGAAAGAGATGCAGAATGTGAGAGGAGAAAGAGATGTAAAATGTGAGAGGAGAAAGAGATGCAGAATGTGAGAAATTGTGAGAAAATAAGATACTGTAATAAAGAAAATAAAAGATAAAACGCGATATGAATAAATTTGCAAAAAAAAAAAAGTGAGGAAATGAAATGTAAGCAACTGAGAAACGAAAGTAGAGAAAAATGTGAGATATAGTTAAAGTTAGAATGTGCGAGAGAAAAATAGGGAGAAAAAATAAAAGCAAATATGAGAAAATGGGAGAAAATGTGAGTAAAATGTCAATGAAAGAAAGAGAAAATGAAAAAGAAATGAGTGAAAATTAAAAGGTAAGAAAATGTGAGAAAATACGATGATAAATATAGGTAAATGTGAGAAAATACGATGATAAATACAGGTAAATGTGAGAAAATACGATGATAAATATACGTAAATGTGAGAAAATACGATGATACATATACGTAAATGTGACAAAATACGATGATACATATACGTAAATGTTAAAAAATACGATGATAAATATACGTAAATGTGAGAAAATACGATGATAAATACACGTAAATGTGAGAAATACGATAATACATATACGTAAATGTGAAAAAATACGATGATACATATACGTAAATGTGAAAAAATACGATGATACATATGCGTAAATGTTAAAAAATACGATGATACATATGCGTAAATGTTAAAAAATACGATGATACATATGCGTAAATGTGAAAAAATACGATGATACATATACGTAAATGTGAGAAAAAGTGAGGAAAATGTGAGTAAATTGACGACTAAACGGAGGAGAATGAAGGCTGGAACACACTGACAGGCGAAGACGAGGCGGCCCGAGATGCAGACAGCCTCCACGTCCATGTGAGATGAGAGAGAGAGAGAGAGAGAGAGAGAGAGAGAGAGAATGAAAGGAAGAGGAAATGGGGAGAAAAGGAAGAGGAGCGAAAGACGAAAGTAAAGGACGAATGGAACAAAAGGAAGATGGAGAGAAGAGGTAAGAGAGAGAGAGAGAGAGAGAGAGAGAGAGGTGGCAAAGAGGAAGAAAAGAAGTGAAGACAATAAGGAAGGAAA
The DNA here is from genome assembly GCF_032717465.1 of Coenobita brevimanus. Classification (NCBI taxonomy): domain Eukaryota; kingdom Metazoa; phylum Arthropoda; class Malacostraca; order Decapoda; family Coenobitidae; genus Coenobita; species Coenobita brevimanus. The sequence goes on along the minus strand of NC_136999.1, from coordinate 1,641,808 downwards.
GACGAGTGGAGGAAGAAGAAATTAATAAGGAGGAAGAGGGGAAGAGAGGAAAAGGAGACAGTTGGGCGCTGAAGTAGAAGAAGAAGAACAAGGAGGAGGAGGAGGAGGAGGAGGAGGAGGAGGAGGAGGAGGAGGAGAAGAAGAAGATGAAGAAGAAGAAGAAGATGAAGAAAATGTAGCAGAAGAGGAAGATGATGATGAAGATGATGATGATGATGATGATGATAATGATGATGATGAATTAAAAAGCAGAAGTAGAAGAAGAAAAGTATATGCAGAAGAAGAAGAAATAGGCAGGCGATGACCTGGCCGTCTCCGTAGGTCTCCAAAGTCCAAGGTGTCTATGAATAATTCCTTGTATAACACACTACCAGACGAGTGAGAACAGAGGGTAGATGAAAGGAAGAAGATGCGATGAGAAGAAGAAGAAGAAGAAGAAGAGGAGGAGGAGGAGGAGGAGGAGGAGGAGGAGGAGGAGGGCGATGAAGCGAGGAAGAAGAGGAGGACGACGATGACAACGACGATGAAGGAAGAGGACGAGGAAGCAAAGAAGAGGAGGAGGAGGACGACGACGTTGAAGTGAGGAAGAACAGGAGGAGGAGGACCATGAAGCGAAGAAGAGGAGGAGGAGGAGGAGGAGAGACTGAAGGAGACAGACAGAGAGAAAAAGGCGAAGATTGGGAGGGACAAGAGACAAGGAGGAGGAGTAAGCAACATGAAAAGCAAAATTTAGGAATAAGAGAAGGAGAACTAGAGAGAGGAGGAGGAGGAGGAGGAGGAGAAGGAGGACGCGGAGGAGGAGGAGGAGGTGCGGCGTCCGAGAGATGAGCTGCCCAAGTCCAGCGAAGGTGAGAGAGAGACGGGGGGGTCAGGGGGGGTCAAGGGGTCGAGGTCATGAATAATCAGCTAAGATATCATACTGTCAGAGCCACCCGCTGTCCACTCTCAAAACTGACAGCCTCATTTGACAGCCCAGCGTCGACAGGAGGAAGGGGGGGGGGGGAGTTGTTTCTGAGGAGGGTTTGGGTGAGAGGGAGGAGGAGGGGGGGGGAGAAAACCGGCGAAGGAGATAGGATGGAAGTGAGAAAATGGAAATTGGATGGAGAGGATGGGGTTATAATACACACACACACACACACACACACACACACACACACACACACACACACACACACACACACACACACAGATAGATAAATGAATAGACAAATAAATATGAGGAGGAAAAGATAAGAAGATGGAGGAAATACGGGATGAATGCCTCTCTCTCTCTCTCTCTCTCTCATCCAACATCCACTTCCTCTATAATCCCAACCACTGTCTCTCTTTCCTAACTATCCATCTAATTTCATACATATCTCACCTCCATCTCTCTCTCTCTCTCTCTCTCTCTCTCTCTCTCTCTCTCTCTCTCTCTCTCTCTCAAAATATATCCTTTCTCGACTTTCACACACCCTCATTGAACATTGATTCTTTTGACAGTGTTCCCTCTTATATATTTTCTCTCTCTCTCACTTCCCTTTCACATTCACTTTATACCTGTATTTACCCCTTCACCACGAGCACGTCCTCATATACAGGGTGGGACGAATATAGCACTCTACCCTGCCATATAGCGTGCGTTGTAAGGACAGCCCAGTCGGGATTATAAAACTCTATCCTGCGTCACTTATTGAATTTTCATTTTTGACTCATCCAGTTCTTATTGCTCTTATGGTATCGTTCTTATTGATTTATTTAACATCTCTTCCGGTAATCATTTTCAGGCATCACACTTCCTTCTAAGACAACCTTTCACTCTCTCTTTCTCACTTTCTCTCTCTCACACGCCCCTCTCTCACTCTCTCTCTCACCCCTCTCTCTCCCTTTTCACACTGGGAGCGAGAACAGTGGGGGAAGATGATGGTTATTGAAGGGGAAGGGGAGGGTAGTGGTCAGTGATTGGAGAGAGAGAGAGAGAGAGAGAGAGGTGATGACCACAGTGAGAAAGAAAGAGATAGAGAGGTGAGAGAAAGGCGAAACAGGCAGATGAGAAGGCTAGGAAAGAGAGAGAGAGAGAGAGACCCCACCCTCCGTAGATTGGGAGAATTAAGGAACAAGAAACACGACACTGTAGGGAGGGAGGGGGAGGGGAGGGAGGGAGAGGGAGGGGGAAGGGGGGGAGGAGGAGGGGAGGGAGAGGGGAGAGGGGGAGCTAAGAAACAGGGAAGGTAAAGGGAAAGAAAAAGGGTTTGAGAGAGAGAGAGAGAGAGAGAGATTATAGTATTATCAGTTTATATTTCTGATTATCCAGTATACATCACTCCATAAATAAGACAGAAGTTTAGATAGACAGACAGATAGACAGATACGCAAGTGCATGGACAGAAATAAGCAGGTAGGTAGGTAATTCGGTATGTAGGTAGGTAGGTAGGCAAGTAGGTAGAAGGGAAGAATGGAAGGTAGGTAGGCAGGAAGGTATGTAGGTAGGTAGTTAAGTATGTAGGTCCGTAGGCAGGTAGGCAAACAGGTATGCAGGTGGGTAGAAACAGGACAGACACACACAGGATAACAAACAGATATAAATACAGACAAACAGACGGATACACAAAAAAAACACACACACACAAACACAGCCATTTAAACTCCCAAACACCAATATATATATATACACAATTCTACTCACGCAACTACCAACAAACTTCACTCACCCAAATAAACCCACTTCATAACAAAAACCATGGCAGGGCAAAAACATTACCCCCCCTCCCTCGTCAAAAGAAAAAAAATCCTCTAAGTCACTGAATAAAATCGTCTGTCGGAAGCACGAAAAAAAAAAAAAACATGGCGGGAGGCGGTGGCTCAATCGGTAGAGAGGTGGCCTGCAGTCCTTACGGACCCAGGTTTGAATCCCGGCTGGGGCAGGGAACAGTTTAAAGGATTTGAATTTCATTAAATCAGGCTTTACTGATCTACCAGAAGACCCGCCGACATGTCGTAAAAATACCCCCGCTAATACCAATACACCAGTCCTGTATGAGACAGCCCTAGCATGTATTCAATATGGACGGTGGGTGTTAGCGCCGAAGTGGTGACATGTAGAGGTGTATGGTATGTAGGAGGACTGCTGAGCCTTGATAGCAGGCTGTGAAGCCTATGCCCAGAGTCGGACACATAAAAAAAAAAAAAAAAAAAAAAAAAAAAAAACAGAAAAAAACTTAGCATTTTCGCTTTTCATAACAAATCATTTTTTTTTTTTCGTTTTTTTTTTTTTCTGTTCCCCGACTCGCCTTTTTCTTATATTAATTTCCTCTGGGTTTCGCTCAAAATATTTTTCATCACCTCCTTCACTATGCTTATATTTAATTATTTTTTTATTTTATTTATTTATTGATTTCTTGCCTAAGGTGAGAGACGGACTTAATTAATAATCTCCTTGGTTACTAGAGGTTTTCCATAATGATGATAATAATAATAATAATAATAATAATAATAATAATAATAACTAGAACGCCGTAAAACTGTCGAAGATTTGTATAAAGTTTCCCACAGCCATTGCCTACTAGAAGCCAAGCTGTGGAGGGACAATGAGGTCAAGGTCACTGATCTTCTGCATGTCACCTTAGGTCATCAAGATCAATAAGTCCACCAAGTTCAGTGACTCTAGCTTTACTCATTCGTGTAAAATCAGGTGACTTCGCTGTGTTCCGGCGCAGTTCACGATTTTGGACCACAGGTGATCTCAGGGTAGATTAATACGATCTGCATTACCTGTCTATTAAGCACTGCATTCCGGCCACGGCCCAGGTATATGGCATCACAATGTCAGCCTCTAACTTAAGCGATTTGTAAGCTTTAGGATCACTTTTTTTTTCCGGATCCCATTCGGCTTCCGGTGGTCGGATCAGGATGGTATTTGGTCAGATGAAGCGGTCACTCAGTACAATAATATGGCAGTGAATGATGGATGTACCTCAAGCAGTATGTGAATGGCAGGGATTTAGATCTGCCCTAGAATAATAATAATAATATAGACAAAAAACAAGAGAACTTCCCACAGGGATGTGAGAAGTTTAATAACAGTAATAATAATAATAATAATAATAATAATGATAATAATAATAATAACACTTTAGGTTTAACTCGAAGAAAAATTATTCGTTTTACCAAGGTCGAAATTAATCTCACGGGGGCCGGAACCATTCTCACGGGGCCGGAACTGTTCTCACGGGACAGTAACTATTCTCACGGGGCAGTAACTATTCTCACGGGACAGTAACTATTCTCACGGGGCAGTAACTATTCTCACGGGACCGGAACTATTCTCACGGGGGACGGAACTATTCTCACGGGGGACAGAACTATTCTCACGGGGCAGTAACTATTCTCACGAGGCCGGAACTACTCTCACGGGGGCCGGAGCTATTCTCATGGGGCCGGGACTATTCTCACGGGGGCCGGAACTATTCTCACGGGGCCGGAACTATTCTCACGGGGGACGGAACTATCTTTTGCACGTACGAGGACTACTGGAGCTCAGGGAAAGGGCTGTCTCGTCTATACCCAGGCGAGAGAGAGAGAGAGAGAGAGAGAGAGAGAGAGAGAGAGAGAGAGAGAGAGAGAGAGAGCTGTCAGAAATCATGGAAGAAAGAGAGAGAAAAAGTTAGGTGTGGTGAGGCAGGTGGAGTGAGACTGAAAGACAGGATGGAACGAAGGAAAAGAGAGAGAGAGAGAGAGAAAGAGAGAGAGAGAGAGAGAGAGAGGAAGGGGAGAGAGAGAGAGAGAGAGAGAGATAAGAGGGGGAGAGGGGAAGGGAGTGAGAAAGAAAGAGAGAGAGGGCTGGTGTGAGGAAAAAATGAAGGGAAAAAGTTGAGTCAGTGTGGTTTGAGCGAAAAGGAAAGACAGTGACGGTGGGACAGGTAGCGGAGGGAGAGAGGGAGAGAAAGAGGAAAGGGGAGAGAGTAAGAGGAAGGGAGAGAGAGAAAGAGGAAGGGAGAGAGAGACAGAAAGCGGAAGGGAGAGATAAGGGTGGTGTGGGGAAAAGGAGGGAAAAGGTATACCTGGTGTGGTTTGAAGGTGAAGATAGGTAGGGTGGGGTGAAAATGAGGGAGCGTCAGGGAGATTAGAGAAGGGAAGGGAGGAAAGGAGGGGGAGAGAGAGGAAGGAGAGGGAAAGATGAAGGGAGAGAGAGGAGTGGTATAAGGAAAAGATGGAGGGAAAGGTATACCTGGTGTGGAATGGCAGGTGGGGTGGGATGAAAATGAGAGGGCGTCAGGGAGCTAAGAGAAGGGATGAGAGACAGTTAATGTGGGAGAAAGCTGATGTGGGAGAGAGAGAGAGGAAGGGAGACGGAGAGAGAGAGAGAGGGGTGGTATGAGGAAAAGATGGAGGGAAAAGGTATAGCTGGTGTGGCTTGGGTGTGAAGGTAGGTAGGGTGGGGTGGAAATGAGAAAGCATCAGGCAGCTTACAGAAGGAAAGAGGGAGAGTTAATGTGGGAGAGGGAGGCAGAGGAAGGGGAGGAGAGATAGAGGAAGGGAGAGAGAGGGGTGGTGTGAGGAAAAGATGGAGGGAAAAGGTATAGCTGGTGTGGTTGGGGTGTGAGGGTAGGTGGGGTGGGGTGAGGGCTGGAGTTCCACTATGAATAATCAAAGTCTATGTCAGAGGGAGAGAAGCAACAACCTGTGCCCCATCAACAATTCTGACGCTGCCCCCCCCCCTCCTCTCCCTCTCTCGCTCACTCCCCCCCTCCCTCCTCTCTCTCTCTCCCTCGCTCCACCTTCCCCCCTCCTCTCCCTCTCTCACTCTCACTTCCCCCTTTTCCTCCCCCACTCCGGCTCCCCTTCCGGTCTTCCCCTTCCCCTCCCTCCCTGACGCATTCTCTCTCTCTCTCTCTCTCCCTCTCTCTCTCTCATATTGCATCTCATTCTCTCCCTCCTGCAGCTGTAACTTCTCTTTCCTCTCCTTCCCCTTGACTATCTCCCTGTCTTTGTCTCTTTCCCTCTCTCTTTTTCTCCCCTCCCTCCTACCCAAATTCCCTCCCTCCTCCTCCTCCCAACATATCTCTTCCCCCCACATCCAGATTCTTTCTTCCATCATGCCTGTCCCCCCTATTCTCCCCCCTCCTGCTGCTATCTCTCCCCAGTCATAGGAAATAAAGTTAATTATCCAGAAGGAATTAATGAAAGCCTCGCAGCATGGATCCAGACATCGACGCTCATGCTTAACCAACTTACTGAACTTCTTCCACGATGTTTACAAATCATATGTCGACTCAAGAGCAGTAGATATAATTTACCTCGACTTTCAGGTAGCAAACTAGAAGCCCATGGAACAAAAGGAAATACAGACCGCAGAAATGGTAACAAGACTGGCTTTCAGACCGAAAACTGTGAGTTCTGATAAACGGAAAGGAATCTAAATGGCGTAATGTGATTAGTGGCGTTCCCCAGGGCTCAGTACTTGGACCGATACGTTTTATTATCTACATAAACGACATGGATGAGGGTCTAAACAAAAAATATCCAGATTTGCAGACGATACTATAATAACCAATAAAGTAACTACAACGTTTCAGTGGCAGCAGTTACAAAATGACCTTAATACTTTGGCAGGGGCAGAAAAATGGCAAATGAAATTCAACATAGAAAAATGCAAAGCATTTCTTATGGGAAATAACAACGTCCGTGCGAATTACAAAATGAACAATATTCAGTTATCATGTACAGACAATGAAAAGGATCTTGGTGTGATAATATCAAATGACCTACAACCGAGTAAGCAGTGCACCGAAGTGGTTAAAATTGCAAACAAACTGGTGGGTTATATTGGAGGAACTCTCGAGTTTAAATCGGAAAAAGTCATACTTGCTTTGTACAGCTCGCTAGTGCGCCCCCATCTTGAGTATTGTGTGCAATTCTGGTGTCCGTATTAAAGAAAGGACATAGAAAAAATATAGAAAATACAGCGAAGAATCACAAAAACGATACCACGACTGAGAAACAAACTATATGAGGAAAGCCTTGAAGAACTTAAATTATTTAGCCTAACGAAACGTGGGTTAATAGGTGACCTTACTGAAGTTTTGAAAATAATGAAGGGATATGACTACTTAGACGAATAAATAATTTGAAACAGACCGGTCGAGTCAAACCAGGTGTAGTGCCTGCAAAATTATGGGAAAGCGTTTCCAATCCCACGAAGCAAAATACTTCTTCAACAGAGTCGTAAATATCTGGAACAGATTACCCTCGTATACTGTGAACAGTATCTACATTAAGACATTTAAAAACAAAATTGACAAGTACTTCCGCGAGAATCCTCAGCGGACTCTTGTTTCTCTCCAAATAACTTACTTTTACCAGCTACGCGTAAGTTTATTCCCCTCCTGTCTACAAGACACCCTGTGAACTTAATGTTCCCGTACATAGCGTCGCGTCACGTCATTATATATTTATCCGTTCATTAAATGCAAATAAAGTAATATACAGTAAGCACAGATTAGGATCTGCACAGATAGCTCGAGTTAACTGTCACTACTTTTACTTTCAGCCTGTGATGGGCTGTGGATCACTGAGAGTCCCTGGTAGTTAAGTGACCACCATCGGGATTTTTTTAATGCACCAGGGGTCACTGCTTCAGGAGGTAACTTGTGTGCTCGTCCCGCATGAGAAAGTTCCTTGTCTCAGTGGAGTGAACGGAGCTGGGGGCCTACCATAAAAGCGCCAGGCAAGGCTGTCGCACCATCCCTAAACATCCACACTCTGCACTGTGCAATTTCCTCGCCGTGTGTACAGACGCACCGTTAGCTCAACGTACCCGTACGTAATGCCGTGCCTTAGTTACTTATTTATTTGATTATTCATTTTACTTTATTACTTTCTCTATCAGGTTATTCAAACTGGTGGCTTATAAAGTATTTAAGAATGTAACTTTTCCTTTTCAGTCTTTCCTATGAAACTTCCATGTCAGTTTTTCCATGACGCATAAGCATGGTGGTCTTCTCGCCTTTTCCTGCCAATTTTAACTGCAGCGTTTGGAGGCGGGGGGAGCCTTCTTGCTTTACTGTGTTTATCGTTCACCATGCAGAATTAAATCTCGTAGCCACAGTCTACTCTGCAACAAAAAGCCTCGAAAGGATCATAAGGTCTGTTGCTGTTTGTTTTCCTTTGTATTCCTTTGCATTCCCCATCCCCTTCGACGCATTTCCTGCTCTCCCTTCTCCCCCTCCCGAACTCTCTCTCTTTGCTCGCTCTCTCTCTCTCTCTCTCTCTCTCGCTGATATCTTCCCCTCTCTCATGCCCCGATCCTCCTCCCCCCTCTCTATCTATCTATCAATTTACCTTTCTATCTCTCGTCCCTCTCTCTTCCTCCTCTTCCCGCTGTCACCTCTCCCCTACCTGCCCCCCCCATTCTCTCCAACCTCTGTCCCTCCCCCTCCCCCCTCCTACGCCTCCCATCCCCGATACCATGATTTCTTTCCTTCCCCCTACCTCCCTCCCTCCCTCACCCTTCCGCGAACTCTCTCTCTCTCTCTCTCTCTCTCTCTCTCTCTCGGTGACTTGGGATATGACAGAAGAAGAAGGGGAGGAACGAGGGAGAACAGACAAAGGAGGAGAACGACAGACAAAGCATGTTCATCATCATCATCATCAAAATCATACTGATCACCATCATCATCGTCATCATCAATATCATGTTAATCATCATGAGAGAGAGAGAGAGAGAGAGAATCGAATGAGTGACAGAAGCAGACTGAGTACATGGAGAGAAGGAGGGAGAGAGAAAGAGGACTGTGGGCGTGGGTGAGAGAGAGAGAGAGAGAGAACCTATAATCCTGAAGGGGTCAAAATATCACTTGTCGAACACATTAAATAATAATTCTGAAGATAAAAAATAAAATGAAATAAATAATACGTTTCTTTCCACTTCTTGCCCTATAAAATAATAATAATAATAATAATAATAATAATAATAATAATAACAATAATAATAATAATAATAATAAAAAGATGATAGAATGTGCCTCCCTAATGACCCAAAACCAACAAAACAACTATAATTACTATCAAACTATTGTAATTAATTGTACCTATAGCGAAGGGCCAAAGGTAAATAATTAGATTTTAGCCCTTCTTCACTAACCCACTCAGATCACCCCTAACTTCAGCGCTTTGGGGAAATGATGGATGGGTTCGAGACACATGCCGGAGGTTGAATTCTTTATATTTCTCTAATGTTTTGGGATGCACAGAACCCACCTTCAAAAAAATAATAATAATAATAAAAAAGATAAAGGCTGAAGATGAATTTCGTGTAGGTGGAGACGTGAAAGAAAGAAAAAACGAGTTCAAGACTTAACCTGCGTCTCTCTCCCTCCCAACATATCCACTTGTCATAACAGATCACCTGTGTTTAATATTTTGCCTTAGTTCCCTACAGGTGTTAATTATACACCTGTAGAATATTCGCCAGGTGAGAAGGCCTTATATAACGAACACACACAGCCTATGGTACCTATCTGCATACATATCCTGTACTTGTGGATGCACATAGGAGTATCATGTTTAAGTACACAAACAAATACAGACATGCTCAAAGATTTACATATGAACACACACACACACACACACACACACACACACACACACACACACACACATGTACACTAGCACAGCATTACCCAGGCAGTGACAAACACATTAGCAGTTTTCGTTGCGGCCACCACATAATCCCCTTACACACACACACACACACACACACACACACACACACACACACACACACACTCACACACACACACACACACTCACACTCACACAGCTCAAAAACCCCACCTCATACTTTCAGAGCCTTTGGTTACAAGCAGTGGAGAGTGGCAGATTATTCTCTCTCTCTCTCTCTCTCTCTCTCTCTCTCTCTCTCTCTCTCTCTCTCTCTCTCTCTCTCTCTCTCTCTCTCTCTCTATCTATCTATCTATCTATCTATCTATCCATCTATCAATCTGTTTGTCCGTCCGTCTGTATGAATCTGTCTCTCATTTTGCCATCATAATGACTGTACTACATAAAAGCACTATAATCTGTAGTCAGTGTATCCATGTAACTCTCTCTCTCTCTCCCTCTCTCTCTCTCTCTCTCTCTCTCGGGCCAAACCACCTCGTAGGGACCATAAAATCTGTGTGGTCTGTGTATCTATGTAACTCTAGCAAGGGTATCAGTCAATCAACATACACTCTAGACCACTTGAAGAGAGCACCCCACTGTCTGTACAATCTACATCACCACAAGCCTCTTCATTGTTGTTATGGAACTAGGTATATCTAGAACATGAACCCAGTGGACTGCAGGCTGAAGTTACCCATTTTTTCCTGCAGTACACCATCGTCCTTTCGGGGGACAGGGGGAAGCAACTGAGGGAATTTTGTATCAGGGCAGTGAATTTCCCGGTTTTATCAGTGCCACCACGTGAAGGCGTCTCATTCCAGCATCAGCCTAGGTCGTAAATACACTGGAATCCAAACATCAAGTAGCTCTTATGGTGGAATTGGAGAGCTGTGAATGACGATATGGCAAAATGTATATGAAGGGAAAAGAAAGAATGACGGGAAAGATGAGATATATATGGATTACGACACGAAAAAATAAATAAATAAAAGAAACAGCAGAGTAAGGGAGGGGGGGGAAAGATAGGGAATCGTAGCCTCAAAGATGAAGAGAGGAGAAGAGGAGAGGAGAGGAGAGGAGACATGAGAGGAGAGGAGAGGAGAGAAGGGACGAGAAAAGAAGAGAGGAGAGGAGAGGAGAGGAGAAAAAGAGAAGAGACGAGAAGACGAGAGGAGAGGAGAGGAGAAGAGAAGAGTGGAGAAGAGAGGAGAAGCGAAGTACAAAGAGGAGAGGAGAACACTTTTACGTAAACAGCCAGGACGTTACAGAACCGTTTTTGTAAATGAATGGGAAGTTACACAAATTTTCCTTTTTGTAAACACACAAAGATTTGCATCGGCTTTTTGCGTAAACAGAATGGATGTTGATGGCATTCTTCCTTAATAGGCTGGGCAATACTTCCGCCAAAGCCTGCAAATGGACGGTAAGCTGAACTGGGACTTTAAGCAGAAAGGCCGAAAATTACACGAACCATTTTAGTAACACAATGAGGTGGTTCGGCCATGTGGAGAGGATGGAGAGACTGACGAGGAGAGTGTGTGTGAGTGAGGTGGAGGGAGGGAGAGGAAGGGGGAGGCCAAAGATGAGATGGAGGGATGGAGCGGAGAGGTATATGAGAGAGGAGGGTGTGAGCTGGGAGCAGGGCAGTGAAATGGCGGGGGACAGAGCGACATGGAGGCTATTTGTTTGTGGCCACCCCTTACGGGATTAAGGCGTCTGGCAGTAGATACGACAGATTTTAGTAAACAAACCCAGGTACTGTAAATACTGTAAACGCCGCCTGAAAATGGAAGGGATGCTGAACAGGGCTTTTACCCACACAGAACGTAATTTACAAGAGTCAATTTAGTAAACAGAAAGCAATTAACAGGAGTCACTAATATAAAAACACCAAGAAATTGTAAATGCTGTAAACGTTGCCTGTAAATGGAAGGCAAGCTAAGCAGTGATTCACGTACACACCAAAATTTACATGAACCATTTCTGCAAGCACACCAGGAGAGGAGCAAAGGAGAGTACCGAAGACAGAAGCAGCCAAAAAATAAATAAATAAATAGAATAAAACGGTAGCCGACAAACGCATGAAATATTTAGAACCGGACATCTCACAAAAAAGGAGAGAGAGAGAGAGAGAGAGAATTTATACAGCTAAAGACTGATATAGTTCTCATGGAATTTCTAGAAACTTGCATTATCAACTTTGAACTTTCACATATCGAGAGAGAGAGAGAGAGAGAGAGAGAGAGAGAGAGAGAGGGAGAGGGAGAGGGAGAGAGAGAGAGAGAGAGAGAGAGATGCATTATAAACTTACGGTCCTGAAGCCAATAAAAAATGTATCGTGCCTGACTCCATGACGATCCAAATTTATTTTTATTTTGACTAGGAAGAAAAGGAAAAAAAAGTCGACGAAATCATTTAAAGAAAAAAAAAAGGTGTGTGTGTGTGTGTGTGTGTGTGTGTGTGTGTGTGTGTGTGTGTGTGTGTGTGTGTGTGTGTGTGTGTGTGAGAGAGAGAGAGAGAGAGAGAGAGAGAGAGAGAGAGAGAGAGAGAGAGAGAGATTCTGAATTAAACAGCTCTTGGACGTTTCTCTTAATTTTAACGATTGTTTTCATGTCTGTTTTATTCCCATTTCTTTGTTTTTCTTTTATTTTCTCACATCTTATTCCTTCTATGATGCATTTCCTTTCATTTTTCTTTACATTCTCAGCTCTATCTTTAATCTGCCTCAAAACATTAGATTTTTTGGAGGTAGTTGTCTTGTCTCTGTCTTCATGCCTCTATTTATTTCTAAGATGGATTTATACTCCTGTTTCTCCACTTGGACTGAGCACGTGAAGGTTTATATCCAAGGGGTGGTTGGGGTTTACTGCTCACGTCATGCCACTCAGGGATGAATGAGGCTGGTCACCCTCATCTTAAATGTCAGGACCAACTTGCCTAGCCCCATGCTCCTACACTCCATACGGGGCGACATAGAATAATAATAATAATAATAATAATAACAAAACGCATCACAAATCCACCTTCCCCGAATTCGCACAAGCACCGAACACCAACAAATCACCAGCCACAAAAGGAGAATCCGGGGGTAATAATCGAGTTCGGAGAGAGAGAGAGAGAGAGAGAGAGAGAGAGAATATATATGTGGGTCGTGAATTTCCCTGGGTCGCTTTTGTTGGGTCCATTTGCGTCTTCTTAGCAAATCCGAAAAGTGTGAGAATAAGGAAAAGGTTGGACTGTGTTGCGTACGTGTGTGTGTGTGTGTGTGTGTGTGTGTGTGTGTGTGTGTGTGTGTGTGTGTGTGTGTGTGTGTGTGTGTGTGTGTGTGTGTGTGTGTGTGTGTGTGTGTGTGTGTTTGCTAATGTACACAGATAGACATATATAGGTAGATGAAAATAATACATAGATAAATGGATGGGTAGATAGATAGACGGATAGATAGATAGATACATGGACAAACAGATAGATAGACAGATAGGTAGATAGATAGACAAGGAAGAGATAGGTTGGTAGATGAATCAATATGGGTGGGTAGACAGATAGATAGATGGGTAGGTAGACAGACAGGTAGACAGGCAGGTAGATAGACACATATCATTAAACAGACACACATTTACAGGTGTGTCCAGGTAAGTATGAAGGGACAGGTGTGTAGATAGATATGGTAGATAAATAGATGGATAGACAGGTATATAGTTCTATCATTTTCTATCTCTATCTCCACTTGCATCATTTCCATCCCTATTTCCATCGCTACAGAATAAGCAAAGAAAATATAACACAGAAATGAGAGCTCAGAATCAGACAGACAGACAAGGGTCACAGAAATCCAGCCACCTCATTACAGAACGTGAGCAAAAAAAAAAAAAAAAAAAAAAAACAAGAAAAAACAAGAAAAAAGAAATATATTGGTTCCATCCCGCGGCTAAATCGTCTAATTTTGAGAGAGAGAGAGAGAGAGAGAGAGAGAGAGAGAGAGAGAATGTGGTGGTGAGAATGGGGGGAGGAGGAGGAAAACGTGGAGAGAAATAAGAGAAGTGGAGAGAGCAAAACAAAGTAGTGGAGAAGGTGGGGGGAGAGAGAGAGGAAGATAAGATGGGGAAAAGGAGAGACAGGGACGGAGGGGAGGGAAGGAGAGAGAGAGGGGGGGAGGGGGGAAGGAGAGAGAGAGGGAGGGGAGACTGAGGTGATTATTGGGGGGAAGGAGAGCGGGTTGTGTGTCACAGTGAATAATTCCCCTTACCCCCAACTCTCACACATATCCCCTACCCCTCCCCCTCCTTCAAACATCTCCCCTTCCCCTTCCCCCTCCTTCAAACATCTTCCCAATTCCCCTTCCCCTCCCTCAAGCATCTCCCCCTCTCCCTCCCCCTCCCTCAAACATCTCCCCAATCCCCCTCCCCCTCCTTCTTCAAACATCTCCCCCCTCCTCCTCTCCCTATCCTTCCCTCCTTTTATTCTTCCCCAACTTTCACACATCCCCTTCTCCCCCTCCTCCACCTACCCTTCCTCCCCACCTCTCAGACATCCCCCCTCCCCCTCCCTCCTCCTCTTCCTTCCTTCCTTTCCATCCCAGCATTCACACATACCCCTCATTCTCCCTACCCTCCTTCTCTCTTCTTTATTACCCCTCCCTCGCCTGACCTCCTTCCCCTCTTCCCTTCCCAATACTGTCTCCTTCTCTCCTCTTCTATCCTTCCATCCCCCCTCATCTCTTCTCCATCTCCCCCTGTGCTCTCACTTCTCTCTCCCACCTCTCACAATATCCTCTTCTTCCCACTCTCCACTCTTCCTCTCGTTCCTGCCCTCGCTTCCCCCTTCTAGCTTTCACTCTCCCCTTCCCTTCTCTCCCAAGTCTTCTTTTCCCCCCTTCCTCCCCCTACCACCAACGATGCATCTATTTTCCCCCTTCCCTCTTCCCCCACTATCCTCTCCCTCCTCCTCCTTTCTCTCTCCACCCTCTGTGATCTCTTCCTCTCTCTCCCACTCTCTTCTATATCCGTCTTCCAGGCTTCTTACTTCCCCTACCCTTTCCCCCCTCCCCTCCGACCCCTCCCCTCCTCTCCCCCCCCTTCCTACTCATACCCCCTCCCCTCCCCAGCCTCTCCCTTCCACTATCATCTCCACCACATCCCCTACCCCCTATTTCACCTATCCTCCCTCCTACCTTTCCCCTACCCCTCCCCTCTCCCCCCATCACCGCCCTGAAGCTCCCACATCATGTTTTTCCTCTCTCTCTCTCTCTCTCTCTCTCTCTCTCTCCCTACCTACCTACCTACCTACCTGTATCAATCAATCAATCTATCTATCTATGTCTTTCTCTCTCTCTCTCTCTCTCTCCGCAGCTCCTCCGCTCTCCAAATCTTTTCCGCGGATGAATATCAAACTAAGTCGCACACACGCCAGCATTTCGGTCTGCCACGCACCTGCTTGTGTTTGCAGGTGTCGACGCGTACCTGAGATCGAGACACTTCCGGCAGGTGATTTAATATACCTCGAGATTCTGTTGTATTTTAACTCTGTGTGTGTGTGTGTGTGTGTGTGTGTGTGTGTGTGTGTGTGTGTGTGTGTGTGTGTGTGTGGAGAAAATGGTGATGATGATGATGATGATGATGATGATGATGATGATGATGATGGTGATGATGGTGGTGGTGGTGGTGGCTGTGAAGGTGGTGTTAGTGATGATGCTGATGATGATAATGATGATAACGACGGTGGTGATGATTATGATGATGATAACGATGATGATGGTGATGACGGCGGCGGTGATACAAGCAAAACAAGGCAACAGGCGACAAAAACACACAACAAAAACAATCCCAAAAAAAAAAAACAATACAGAAAACGGCTGATCAAACGAAAACGGGAAACACGCGACAGGGCTGACTCTGGAAAACTTAGCTCCCTCCTCCCGTACCACCCCCGGCTTCCCCTTTTTCCCCCGCCCCGCCCCACCCCCGCCCCGCCCACCATTTTTGGACCTATGAATTATTGAGACCGACTATGGGGATGAAAGCATTAGCCTCGTCATTGGCAGCAAAACAACGCGGGCGGGAGTAAGAGGCTTTTTGTGATGGGAATATTGGCTGACGATATTGCAAAATGGAATAACTGTGTTGCGTCTCATATAGCGGGAGGGACAGAGAGAAAGAGAGAGAGAGAGAGAGAGAGAGAGAGAGAGAGAGAGAGGGAGGGAGGGAGGGAGAGAGAAAGGAAAGGAGAGGGGAGGGGGACGATGTGAGCGGCGAATACATTGAGAAGACAGGAGTGGGAGGGATGGAGGGGGAAGGAGGGAGAGGGGGGGTTGGGGAGCAGGGAGAGGGAAGGGGAGGGGGGAGGAATGACGGGGAGACTAAAACATAATGACATTCAACAACAGCCGACAGCCAAACCCAACTGCTGTCTTTTTTTTCACCTGAGAGTCATCCCTACCCCTTTCAGCTCAATTCATGGCCAGGTGTAGTAAGGACAGATTTGACTAGTAACCAAGGAGACTCATTCCTACCTCATAAAGAAGGCTTATTGAATTTCATGGAGGGCGATTTGACTGGTAACCAAGGAGACTCATTTCTACCTCAAAAAGAAGGGTTGTTGAATTTCATGAAGGGCAAATTTGACTAGTAACCAAGGAGACTCATTTTTACCTCATAACTAAGGCATACTGAATTTCATGAAGGGCGATTTGACTAGTAACC
>NC_136999.1:1610471-1617971 GCF_032717465.1 Coenobita brevimanus | reverse complement strand
AAAACTGAACACAGAAATAAACACATATAACTCACACACACACACACACACACAGACACACACAGACACACACACACACACACACACACAAACACACACACACACACACACACACAAACAAACACACACACACACACACACACACACACACACACACACACACACACACACATCATGAAATACACATAGATAAAACATACGCACACAGGTAAATAAAACACACACACACACACACACACACACACAGAACACTCACCTACATCCCACGAAGTCAGTGTTACGTCCATGGCAGGGAAAGGATGGGATTTTTAACTAGCCTCTGCCTGTCCCTCATCCCTTATACCGTCCCTCACCTCGCCTCGTATCAGGGCTGGATGGGAGTATAAAGGCAGGTTAGGACAGGTGTTAAGAGAAGGTGAAATATGAGGCAGTGTGAGGTGTAAGTGTGAGGTGTGGATGGGCGGTATGTGTGTGTGTGTGTGTGTGTGTGTGTGTGTGTGTGTGTGTGTGTGTGTGTTATGTCTCAACAGAAGCTGTAGCTAAAATAAAAAGGGAAAAGTAACTGTTTAAAAGATTCAGTAACATTCAGAAACCAGAAATAAAAACTGCAAAGGAAATGAAGGGATGTTAAAATGGCATGAAGGAGAGAGAGAGAGAGAGAGAGAGAGAGAGAGAGAGAGAGAGAGAGAGAGAGAGGTGAGCTGATGACAGAGGCTTCGGAGGTTGACTGGTAAGCAAGGGAATAGAATTAAGACGCAATATTAAGGGATCTTGTGTGTGTGTGTGTGTGTGTGTGTGTGTGTGTGTGTGTGTGTGTGTGTGTGTGTGTGTGTGTTTTCCACCTACACACACACACACACGCACACACACACACACACACCAGTTCCGCCGGGTGTACTATGCGTCCGGAACCCAATACATTTAGCGGGGGGAGGGGGAGGGGGAGGGGGTAAGGGGGGTAGTCGGCAGAACAGGTAGTAGATAACAGACAGACAGGCAGACAGACAGACAGAGAATAATACAGTACATGGTTATCAAAAAAAAAAAAGTAGCAGTTTCCATGGATTTAATTTTATCTTTTTCATTTTTCCTCACGTCATTTTTTTTTTTTGGGGGGGGCAGTTTTTTTTTATTTATTTATTTTGGGGGTTAAGTATACTATATTCCCTCTGCTTTTTATATCTATTAATATTTCTTCTCCTAGCCCTCACCCTCACCCTGTCACCCTCATCCTTATCTCTTACTTCTCTCCCCCCCCCTTCACCCTTACCCATCCTCTCACCCCCACCCCTTCCCTGGCCTCTCCTCCTCCTCCTCCTCATCCTTCACCCTTCTCTCTCACCCTTCACATCCTCCCTTTCGTTCCTCACCCTCACCCTTACTCCCCTCCCCTATCACCCTACTCACCCCGTTTCCTCTCCCCTTCCTCTACATTCACACCCTTGTTCCCTAGACACACACCCTTTCCCCTCTTTCTCCATTAAAAAAATGACAGAAAAACTCCCCTCACCCTATTCTTCTCCCCTCACCCTGTCCATCTCACCTCTCACCCTACGAGTACTCTACCCCCCCCTCACCAATCCCCCTCCCCCTCACCTCCCTCTCATCCTTCATCTCACCCTAGCCCTTCACCCTTCCTTGTCACCCTTTTCACCCTTACTCATCACTCTCATCCCTCTTCTCGTCTCTCTCCTCATCCTCACCCTCACATTTCACCTTTTTTCACACTCCTCCCCTCCTGGCCCAATCACCTCTCCCCTCACCTCTCCCCCTAACCCTTACCTTCCCCTTAACCCTTCTTACCCCTCTCCACTCTCCCTCTCACTCCTCTCATCCCTCTCCTTCCCCTTTTCACCCATTCCCCTCTCACCCCCTTTCCCCTCTTCTTCCAACACGTGGCACTAGACAACTGCACGTGACAACACTCAGCCAACACGCGACACACTTACCCTCACCTCACACCCTCACCCTTCTCCCCTCACACCCTCACCCCTCACCCCCTTCCCTCATCCCAGCCTCTCATCCCTTCCCCTTTCTCCTTCACTTCCCCTCACTCCCTTAGTCCTCCCCCTCTCTCATCCCTTCACTCTTCTCACCCCTCACCCTTCACCCCCCCTCTCCCCTCACCCCTGCCTCCCTCACACCTCTTCCCATTTCTCCACTTCCCCTTACCCTCACTCTCCCTTTCCCTCTCTCTCTCTCCTCCATATTTTCCCTCCTTCCCTCCCTTCCTCCCTCCTCCACCATGCTCTTCATTGTCACCTTCCTAGCTTTTCCTCTCTCTCTCTCTCTCTCTCACACACACACACACACACACACACACACACACACACACACACACACACCAAAGCATATGGAGAAACAACATTAATCAAGACCAATTTCGTCGAACTTATACGCAACGATACTTGCTTTGTTGACAGTACAAATATATGTCTTTGTGTGTGTGTGTGTGTGTGTGTGTGTGTGTGTGTGTGTGTGTGTGTGTGTGTGTGTGTGTGTGTGTGTGTGTGTGTGTGTGTGTGTGTGTGTGTGTGTTACGTTACTTTGTGCAAGGATGTATGTGTGTGTGTGTGTGTGTGTATATGTGAGTGCAAACATCATCGAAAGCTTTCACCATTACACACTTATGAGCAAACACATATGAGAGAGAGAGAGAGAGAGAGAGAGAGAGAGAGAGAGAGAGGTGGTGGTTGAGAGCCTGTGAGTTATGAGCAGCGATTTTCTCTCTGTATCGTGTCTAATTTTGCAATCACTCTAATGGGCAAACAGAGGCGACGATGAGTATGCGTTGAGGGAGTGGAGTGAATTTGCGCTGGAAGAGGTGTGTGTGTGTGTGTGTGTGTGTGTGTGTGTGTGTGTGTGTGTGTGTGTGTGTGTGTGTGTAATCACCTGTATGAGCTCGTCTTTCTGTGTGTATATCTGCGTCTGCCCCTTTGTCTGTATGTGTATGTATGTATCTCCCTCTGTGTGTGGTGTATGTATGTATGTACCGCATGTATGTATGTATGTACGTATTTATGTCTATGTACGCATCACCGTATCTATGAACGTACATGCCTGCGGTAAGAGCATGGATTCAGACAGACGTGGAGTGTTGCGGAGCCACGGCCTTTGCAACACGGTCTACAAGAGCGTGTTTGCCAAGTCGCGTTGCAATGTTGACCACGCCTTGCATTACCTACCATTACCTACGTAGTGTAATGGCTAAGGGAAAATAGATGTACATTCCTATCTATTATCCTTTTGTGTGTGTGTGTGTGTGTGTGTGTGTGTGTGTGTGTGTGTGTGTGTGTGTATGAGAGAGAGATAGAGAGAGAGAGAAATACACATCATTTTCCCAAAAGATTTCACACTCTCAACACACCACAAATCCCCCCTCACAATCACAGCCACCCCCTCCATAACACATCACCCCCTACGGTATACTGAGGCGGCTTTAATTAGGTGTTAAGTATATATCATTACTTAAAACACTTCTTAATTGAGGTGTTATCTGTTTGGCACATTATCCCCTTTCCTCTCCCTCTCTCACGCACGGACACAGCTCTCTCTCTCTCTCTCTCTCTCTCTCTCTCTCACACACACACACACACACGCTCCCTGTCTCGGTCTACCTATCTGTCTTTATCTATCAATCCAACTGTCTATCTCATCTTCGGCCTCCCCCTCCATCTTACGTACACTCTTCTAGTCAGTTTCTCATTCTCCATCATCTCCGTCTCTGAGTAATGTGATGTTAAATAAAATCATTCGAAATATTCCGTAATTGAGGCTTATCAGATTCACTCATCATCCACTCCCCTCCCCCACGCACGCACGCACACCACGCACGCGAGGAGTCCATTGCGTGTTGTAAGCCCCTCTTCCTTAGGTGACCTGATAAGTGAAAGTGAGTGCGTGAGTGAGTGCGTGCGTGAGGGTGCGTGTGTTTGTGTTTGTTTTTTTTCTTATTTTTTCCTGCCGATTTTTGCTGGAGGGAATTGTGGGTGACGAAGAACGTTCTATTTTTATATCCTTGTCTTATTTTTCTCTCGTGGTGCTTGAAAGGGACATATTTATACTCTGACCGCTATTATTTCCTCTCTCTCTCTCTCTCTCTCTCTCTCTCTCACACACACACACACACACACACACACACGACACCCCAAATACATAGCTGAGTGACTGTTAATAATTTTTTAAGCGCTGACCTTTGTGAGTGTGACCATTATGCGAGACACCCGTGTGACTTTAATTTGTGGCTCTATTTCCAGGTAACCGAAAGTGAGCACAGGTGACAGGTGAGCACCCAGGTAACAAACAATATGCACAGGTAAAAAGAAAACTATAAAAAAAAAAAAAGCCAACAGAGATGAAAACAAAACTAAAAATCGCTAAGCACAGGTAAAGACAAAATTAAAACTATTCAGTGCAAGTAAAAATAAAAGTAATAAAGTCAGCGCAGGTAAAAGGAAAGTAAAAAGGTCAGCACAGGTAAAAAGAAAGTAAAAAGTCAGCACAGCCAAAAACATAAGTAAAAAAGTCAGCACAGGTAAAAACAGGTAAGAATTAGTCGGCACAGGTAAAAACAAAAGCAAAAAACAGTAGACATTCTAGCTAACTCTACATATTTTTGTTTTCATTACTTGATTCTCTCTCTCTCTCTCTCTCTCTCCCTCTCATGGAATGCCTAATCCCAGGGCTGTACCGTGGTGTTTTTGCGACAGAGCATACAAGAGTCAGGCATAGGCATCATGCATGGGGAAAGCGTTCATGCAAAACCACAGTCAATAGGTGTTTTTCATGGCGGAGGAGGGGAGGGATGGGGAGAAGGTGGGGGAGATGAAGAGGGGGAAGGGGGGGAAGTCGGGAAGGGGAGATAACCCAAGTGAAAGAGCAGAATACACACCAATACACACTAACGAAAAAATAATTGAGTTTGAATGCGATGGGTCTAGCTGAGTTTGCCATGCACTGGGGGGGGTCATGCAGGGGCCCAGCGTGGTTTGCATGTCCCCCAGGTGTTCATGTATCCTCCTCATGCATGACGGTGAGGACACAACCACACTGCATGTATCGCCAGGGAATAGAGAAAAGGTTATGCAGTGGGGAGTGAAATTTGGCAATGTGGAAAGAGAGAGAGAGTGAAGGGAGAAGTGGGGGAATAGGAAGGCATGGATACTACTACTACTACTACTAATAATAATAATAATAATAATAATAACAATAATAATAACAATAATAATAATAACAGTAATAATAATACCTAAATGAGGAAGAAAAGTTAGACGGAGACAGAGACAGAAAGACACACAGACACACACACACAGATCGGAGGGGGGCAACCGCACCCCCCACATAGCATGTCTGGGGGTCATTACAATCAGCTTTACCTTCCCGCTCCCTATTCTCTCCCACACCTGAAATAATTGCCTCACAACACCCCCTCATCCCGTATTCATAGACACAGACGTAACCTAAAATAAAAGGGCCTGCGGTAAATAAGAGGGGAGGGGATTTATTCAAGCCCCTACCGGACGATTTTATTCAGCTGAAGGGAGTATGGAGACGGTTTTTCACCCCCACACGACATATTTCCCTCAACGCCTCCCTATCACCTGCCTAATCACCTCTACGTAAGCTAGACAGAGGACAGGTAAATAAAACCCATTGATGCTATCTGACCATTTTACACACACACACACACACACACACACACACACACACACACACACACACACACACACACACACACACAAAGAGAGAGAGAGAGAGAGAGAGAGAGAGAGAGAGAGAGAGAGAGAACAGGTGTACCCAAGATCAATACAAGTAGTAGGACAAACAGGAGAAAATATTATTATAGTTATTATGGCCAACCCTTCCTTTTCCTCCCTCTCTCCCCCTTCCCTCTCCCTTCACCCTCTCTCCCCTTTCTCTCCCTCTTCCCTTATCCCTTCACCCTCTCTCCCCTTTCCCTCCCCTCCCTTCCACTCCCTCCCTCCCTGTCCCATTCCCTCTCCCACTGACTCCCTTTCCTTCCCCATTCAGCTATTACTCTTCTTCCTCCCCTCCTACCTTCCCATCATCTCTCTCTCTCTCTCTCTCTCTCTCTCCTCCTACACCTCCTTTATTCTACCTCCCTCCTCTCTCTCCCTCTCGCCTCCACTCAATGTCTTCATCTTCCCCACCTCCCTACTTCCTCCGCCTTCCCTCCCCAATCTCCCTCCCTTCTCCATCGCCCCCATCCCCACCCCCACGCCATTACTCTCCCCCTCAAAGTCATTCTCCCAGACCATCCTCCTCCCTGACCCTACTTTCTCCCACTTCCTCCCCCCCTCCCTCCCCCACCTTCCTCCTCCATCTACCCCCTCATCTCCCCCACGACTCACAAACCAGTCCCTCCCCGACTCCTCTCTCCCCCACTTCCCTCCACCATCTTCTCACCCCTCTCCCTCCCCTTGCTTCCCTCCACCCCCTTCTCACCCCTCTTCCTCCCATTCCTTCCCCCCCACTTCCCTCCATCACCTTCTCACCCCTCTCCCTCCCGCACCACTTCCTTCCACCACCTTCTCACCTCTCTCCCTCCCCTCTCCCTCCTGCTCCACTTCCTTCCACCTCCTTCTCACCTCTTTCCCTCCCCCTCCACTTCCTTCCACCACCTTCTCACCTCTTTCCCTCCCCTCTCCCTGCCCCTCCATCGCCCCACCCCCGCCAGCTCCTTGCCAAATCGCCGCTTCAGCCAGCAAATGGACGTGGATGAGAGAGCACAGAGCCACTCATGTAAAAGAGACAGAGGCCGAGATAAATCGTTCAGTAATTCATGCCCGACACTCCTGAACCGACTCCACTCATCACTTTGTGCTCAACGGAAGAGATATACATAAGTCATTGACGATCTTTAGCGCGGGGTTACCTCTCTCTCTCTCTCTCTCTCTCTCTCTCTCTCTCTCTCTCTCAATCAATCAACCTATCAAGCTATCTATGGCAGTATGTGTGTGTGTGTGTGTGTGTGTAAAACTATTAGAAGCAGTGCATAATAATTTTCACGCAAAATTCATCTCAGCACAAAATACTGAAATAATTTAATAATAGATGAATATTTTTTGCGCCTGATTCTTATTTTTTTTTTATATTAGACATACTGGGTGTCTACGAAAAACTACCCAGCCAAAAAATTAATATGCGATAGACCCGCTTTGCGGATAATATACCTCAGTACCCCTGTTTATTTATTTACTGGCGCACCTGGAGTTGGTTCTACCTGTAACATATTCCGGGATTAAGACCAGCGATATCCTAGCACATACTATGAACAATTTTAGCGATCTGTAAGCATATACGTAGAGCAATTTTAGCGATATTTTAGCACATACAGCGACTTTAGCGATATTTAAGCATATACTTAGAGCAATTTTAGCGATATTTTAGCACATATTTTGAACAATTTTAGCGATATTTTAGCAGACATAGCAATTTTAGCGATACTTCAGCACAAACAGCGACTTTAGCGATACTTTA
>NC_136999.1:1552971-1607971 GCF_032717465.1 Coenobita brevimanus | reverse complement strand
CGACGAGCCTTGCTTATGAGGTACCAATGAGTCTCCTTGGTTACTTGTCAAAACAACCATTTTAGCAGGTCTGTCTTCATCTGACGGAACTGGGACACTAATGCAAGGGGTACAAGACAGCGACACGCGCACACACACACACACACACACACACACACACACACACATAGCTACTGATCTGTCGACATAAAGCATTGATATATAGACCGACTCACTGATAGACAGATAGACAGGCAACTCAAGACAGACAGATAGATAGATAAACACATCGGGAGACAGACAGCTGGCCATCAAGGTAGAAAGTGCAACAGAAAACGAGAGGGTGGACAGAGAGATGGAAAACGAAGAAACTAAACAGAGAAGAAAAAACACGAAAAACAGCCACATCAACCATCTGCAAGCACCAAGACAAAAATAAATAAATAAATAAATAAATAAAAAATCATGTAAGTTAAAAAGTTACTCTGATTTGCTAGCCAATTCGTGCAAAGAAAATGAGGCAAAAGTTGGGTGATAAAAAACGAACTTTGGACTTCAATGGGCGACTTAGCTAAACTTTTGGTCTTGCTTTATTCGATCCATGTTAGGGACGTGAGTTATGGTGCTTGGTATTGGGGGACATGATTAGAGAGAGAGAGAGAGAGAGAGAGAGAGAGAGAGAGAGAGAGAGAGAGAGAATATGGAGACATTTAAGGAGAGCTGAAAGGAGGAAGGAGGGTGCCGAAAGGAGGAAAAGGGGGAGGGGGAGATGGGGATCGGAGAGACGGAAGGGGGTGAGAGAGAAGGAAGGAGGGGGGGGAGAATGGGAGGAGGGGAGAAGAGGGAGGGAGGCATGACATTTCCACCTTACAAGAACTGCTCGTGGATCCTCTCCTCCTCCACTCCCCTTCCTTTTTTTTTTCTTCTTCTTCTAAATCTTCCTCCTCCTTTTCTCCTTCTTCCTTTCTTTCCTATTTCAATCAATCTTTCTTTTTACAACAATAAATATCTCAGTTCAATTCAATTTCTTCCTCCTCCTTCTTAGTACGTCCCGTTAACTCAAAGTACCCATACGTGTCGAGCCTTAGTTATTTATCTACACACCCAGCCATCTATACACCTATCCACAAACACATCCATTCAACCAGCCATCCACCCACCATTGATTCATCCATCCACGCTGCCACCCACTCATCCACAGACCCATCCACCCATCCATCCATCCATTCGTCCATCCACCCTCCCACCCATCCACCCACCTCAACCACTTTTTGCTATGAGCGTCTCCATGACATTATCTTCGTGAATCATAGGAAAATAATCAAGGTAGCAGGATAGGCTTTAACACCTCTTCCTTATTGATTTATTCTGGACGAGACACCTAAACACCCTCTTGTAGGCTATTGATATTTTTTTTTTTCAATATCGACACAGTTTGCGTCAGTGACAAAAATGGTGATATTTAAGGTGCCATGCTCAAAATAAATTGCTTAGGAAGAATTGTTACGGGAGCCACCTGAAAAAGCCTACGATTCATACTTAGGGAAACTTCTCAACACCTCTTCCTAAGCGATTTATTCTGTATAATACACCTTTCTGTCCTCCTGTAAAATACTGAGGGCAATGTTGTTACTAGAAATAACGTAAAAAATAGAATATAAATGTGTAATAGGTAATAATAAATCGCTAAGGGAAAGGAGCAACGTAGCCTCCTGTGCCACTCAGAACGGGAACCTTAAGTACAAATGTAAACCCAAGAAAATCTATGAATGCGGGTCCAGGTGTTGACATTATCAGTGCCTGTGTTTATATCCGTTGCCATGGTTACCGAGCACGTGTCCAGGCGTCTGGCGTGACCTTGACTTCGACTTGGATATGAGTTTAAATCCGGGGGCTTTAGAGTCGAGGGCTATTTTAGGGGTTTCGATGCCTTGGGAGGGTGTCAGTGAGGGATTCTGGGTGCCTGTGAGTGGGATTGGGATGGTGGTTCTTGTGAGTTTGTGGGAGTTGAGGGATGGTTCAGGGATTGGGATGGGAGCGGCTGGTTTGAAAGGGCATGAGAGGAAGAATGATATACTCCTGTTTCTATTGTTGTGGGTTGGGGTGCTCGGGGTAAGAGACTGAAGGAACATACTGAACACATCCTCTCTCTCTCTCTCTCTCTCTCTCTCTTCCATCTACCCAAATTCTTTCCATCATCTACCTCCCATCGCTCCTCCACTCCTTCCAATAAGTTACCTAATACTCCGTTCACTTTAACTAAAACTAAAACTACTACTACTACTACTACCACCACCACCACCACCACCATCACCATCACCACCACCATCATTACTACTACTACCATCACCCACCACCACCACCACCACCACCACTACTACTACTACCAGACGATTTTACTCAGCTTAAAAGACACCACCAACAAACCTTCCACACAACCAAAGATAAAAACCATGTCCGAATATACGACCAAACTTCAGGAATAGCTGGAGAGAAGGAATGCATTGGGGAGGAGGTGGGGAGAAGGGGAGGAGGTGGGGGGAGGAGGGGAGGAGATGGGGAGATGGGAAGGAGGTGGGGGGAGGAGGGGAGGAGGTGGGGGAGGAGGTGGGGAGATGGGGAGGAGGTGGGGAGAAGTGAAATATTGTCAGGCGGCGCTCCGATGTCAGACTGGGGGATCCGCGCTTGCAAAACTCCCCTCGTAAGTGCTCTTGGTGAGGAGAGACCTTGGCCAGTATGCTCCCTAACACCTTTTCCTGAGCGACTTATTTTTGGATATGGGTGGTTAATATCCTTTTGTATTTATGCAGAGTATGGCGACATTGGAAGGGTTCATGTTAACACGGAAAATGAAAGTAAGGTGTAATCGAGAATAAATCGCTTTGGAAAATGTGTTAGGGCCCCCTAGTCCAACAGGTGGGCGAGCGGTATGGCAATCAGTTTTTCATTTTTGTGCATTCATTTTCTTTAATTAAGGCTTTTATTCATTGTTATTCATTCCAACGATCCAGGCGTTTTTAAGAAGTCGATGTTACACAGACGATTTTATGCGGACGAATTTTTACGGACGATTTTATACAGAAAATTTTATAAGGACAATTTTTATGAACTTTATATGGACGGTTTTATACGGACGATTTTTTATGGACGGTTTTATACGGACTTTGTATACGGACGATTTTTACGACGATTTTTGCGGACGATTTTTACGGACGATTTTTTGCGGACGATTTTTTCAGCATCATCCAAAAAAGGTAAGCAGGCACCCCTCAGCAAAGCGGCTTCTCTTCACCATTCATAATTCACTCTATTCATGATTCACTCTAGCGCTATTCATGATTCACTCTAGCGCTATTCACGATTCACTCTAGCGCTATTCATGATTCACTCTAGCGCTATTCATAATTCACTGCCTCGATGTATTATTCACTCCGTCGCCATTCATTATATAATTCGCTTTCCATTCATAATTGACTCGGTTCACTCTTGTCCACTCCGATACGCTGGTCTAATCCAGGACGATAGCATATTAGATTCATTGTGCCTGCTTGCTCCCTCGCTCACTCACTTAGCTTACTCACTCACACACTCACTCACTCAGTCTACTCACTCACTCACCGGTACGCTTACTAACTCACTCACTCACTTTACTTCCTTACTCTCAGTTTACTTCCTCACTCACTTAGCTTACTCACTCACTCGCTCACTTTACTTACTCACTCAGCTTACTAACTAACTCACCCACTCAGCTTACTATCACCCGCACGCTTACTCACTCACTCACTCACCCGCATCACATATTATGAGTAGGTTAGGTTGTGCGCTAGGTTAGGTTAGACGAAAGCCACAAATATCAACCTGAGTTAGATCGTAAACGGTCTAATTAGGTTAAGTTAGGCTGGGCAGAATAGGTTAGAGTAGGGTAGGGTAGGGGTACGTTAGGTTAGGTTAGGCTAGGTTAGGGCAGGGCAGGCCAGGGCAGGGCAGGGCAGGACAGGGTAGGTTAGGTTAGGTTAGGTTAGGTTAGGTTAGGTTAGGTTAGGGTAGAGTAGAGTAGAGTAGGGTAGGGTAGGGCAGGGTAGGGTAGGGAAGGTAGGTTAGGTTAGGATGACAGTCGAGTGTCACTTGAACATTCTCTCTCTCTCTCTCTCTCTCTCTCTCTCTCTCAACAATCGCCTGAGAAAAACATGAACGGAATATTGTAACAAAATTATTAAAATCTTCAAAATAAAAAAGCTTAAGAGTCAAAATATCATCACTTGAGCTAATAATCTAAAAAATACAAAATCGGTTTGAATGAAATTGTATTAAGAAAACGTGAGAGAGAGAGAGAGAGAGAGAGAGAGAGAGAGAGAGAGAGAGAGAGATGGAAGGACAGTGGGGGCAGGAAGGAGGACAGACTGACGGAATGGAGGTAGAGGAACGAAAATAATGAGAGAGAGAGAGAAAGAGAGAGAGGGAGAAAGCAATGGTGTGTGTGTGTGTGTGTGTGTGTGTGTGTGTGTGTGTGTGTGTGTGTGTGTGTGTGTGTGTGTGTGTGTGTGTGTGTGTTTAAGCGAGTGTGCATCATTATTACGAGAAAAGAAGTACTGAAACCTAAAAAAAAGTTCTTATAATACATACGCTGGCAAAATCACTCCAAACAGATCCCCTCCCCTCAAAAAGGGAAATAGGAAAAATTGATGTGCTAAGCAAAACTGGCGATACTGGCGAAACCACAAACTGAGAAAACTTAGACTAACAAACATTAACCCAACCCTGTCACGGAGAAGATACTTGACGCTGATAAGGAGTTTACTGAAGGAAGTAAAACGAGGAATCTATGCCACAGAAAAGAGTAAGAAAAGGCTTGTGTGTGTGTGTTTTAGAGATGTTACATGGCATAGGAGGTCGTAGGTGGGTGTATATTGTGTGTGTGTGTGTGTGTGTGTGTGTGTGTGTGTGTGTGTGTGTGTGTGTGTGTTTTAGAGATGTTACATGGCATAGGAGGTCGTAGGTGGGTGTATATTGTGTGTGTGTGTGTGTGTGTGTGTGTGTGTGTGTGTGTGTGTGTGTGTGTGTGTTTTAGAGATGTTACATGGCATAGGAGGTCGTAGGTGTGTGTATATTGTGTGTGTGTGTGTGTGTGTGTGTGTGTGTGTGTGTGTGTGTGTGTGTGTGTGTGTGTGTGTGTGTGTGTGTTTTAAGCGAGGAACAAGAGGGGGGAGGAGGATCACGAAAGGAGAAAACTTGAGGTAAATTCTAAATGTCACATCTGTCTAGCGGAGGGAGGAGTGGTACGTGTTAGACAGTCTGACCTTCTGCCTGTCCACCCCTGATGCTCTAGGAGGGTGTAGGTGGGCGTAGGTGGGAGTACGTAGGGTGTAGGAGGGTGTAAGGGACTGAGTGGGAGGGTGCAGAATATATGGGAGTGTGGGTGTTGGAGTATGTGTACGTTCGAGATGTGGATGAGGGTGTATGTAGTTTGTCGTCTGTGTGTGTGTGTGTGTGTGTGTGTGTGTGTGTGTGTGTGTGTGTGTGTGTGTGTGTGTGTGTGTATAAGCGATTGCCCCCCAACAAACACACAATCAACCTTACCATCAAGACATACCTCAGTAACACAGGACCTCTTCTCAAAACAGCAGAAGACGCAAACGCACGCAAAAACACAAAGACGAACGCAACACAAGACACACACCCGCGAATTTTGGGAAGCTTTCTAGATCCCCTCCCCAATCAACTAACTTCTATATACGACAAGTTAGAAATAGTGTTAGTGTGATCTGTGCAAAGCGTCTAAGTTAAAAAGCTTGACGTCACATGGGAGAGAGATTATGTGTGTGAAATGTTGGAAATAAACTCATAAATAAGAGGGTCTGAAAGCTTTCTAAAGTTTGCGGGGACACGAGTTCACGACCACGAGGTAAGTGAGAGAAAGAAAGAGATAAAGTGAGAGAGAGAAAGGAGGGGGGGGTGCTAACTTGCCACTTACACTTACTTCTAACTCATCCTAAGCCTCTCTCAGTTTTCCCACTTTAAGGTCAATCACAAAAAAACACCCAGAAAAACACCTAATACACTCTAATTTACCCCTACAACTTTAATAACCTCTAAAATATACAATTATACTGATCATCTATAATTATACACCTTATGGACTTACGTATTATCAAAGAAAATATTAAAAACGAGTTATTTCATATGTTAGAATATTTGGCAACTCCTACCCCCTTCCCCCAACCCCTCCCACATCCCCCATCTCCCCCACCCCCAACATCCCCCCTCCCCCTCTCTCCCCATCCCCACCACACACCCCTCCCTATCCCTCCCCCACCCCACCACACCCCCCTCTCTCCAACCTCCCATATCCCCCACTCTCTCCTACCCCTCCCCCAACCACCCTCTTCCTCCCTCAACCCCCCACTCCCTCTCTCTCCCCAACCCGTCCTTCGTCAAAGCCTCATGGACACGCAGACATTTTTTTCATATGGGTTAATTTAAAGTTACTTCTGGTTCCTTTAATTAGACTGAAAATATATAGGTAAAATCATAGATGGAGATGGAGGAAGGGGAGGAAACAAGCTGGACTGGAGGAAAGGAGGGAAAGTGAAGGAAAGACGAACAGACAAATACGTGAAGAGGAAGGAAGTTGCCATAAAGCATCATCATCAACATCATAATCATCATCATCATAGTGGCAAAGATGGATATTCTGATACAGGAGAGAGAGAGAGAGAGAGAGAGAGAGAGGGAAGGTAGGGAACTGACAGGAGGAAAGGAGAAACACGGGGGAGAGACAAAAGGGGGAGGGGGGAGAGAGAGGGTTGTCAGAGCTAAAAACACATCATCATCATCATCATCATCATCATCACCACCACCACCATCATCATCATCCTAACCGCAGACGAATATTTTGAAACAAGGAAGAGAGAGGTGAGAGGAAAGCAGGTGAGAGGAAGGAAGGAAACAAGCCGGTGGAGGAAAAAAGGAGACATGAAGGGAGAAGGAGAAAGAGGGAGAGAGCTGTCAGATATTAAAATCATTATCATTATCATCATCGCCTGCACCACCACCACCATGACGATAAAATTGAGTATTCTATGAGAGAGAGAGAGAGAGAGAGAGAGAGAGAGAGAGAGAGAGAGAGAGAGAGAGAGAGAGAGAGAGAGAGAGAGAAACTAGAACCAGAACATCCTAAACATCATCGTCACATCATATTCATCAGCTCTGACCTCCCCCCGCGACCTGACCTGAATGATTGACCTATGATGCATGTATTTATTTATTTATTTATTCATTTATTTGTTTATTTTATTGTTTTTTGTCAAGAGCGGCCTGCCAGTTCATCGACAAAATTTGGATAAAGTCGAAAAAAACTGATCAGTTTTGACACGACCGAAAGTATTCTCACGGGGCCGGAACTATTCTCACGGTGGCCCTGAGATTACAACACACACACACACACACACAAAGTAATAAATATAATCCTACCTCTTTAATATCTCGCTCTAAAACTCCAAGGCGGCTTCCTCAATAATAAACACCTCCAAGGAATTCACCGTCGGGATGCAATTAAGACGTCGCCCATTACCTTAAGGAAATCGTAAGGCGCCTGCAAGAGAAAGAAAAAAGTTGTCAAATAAAGTACATCATCATTATTATCATTATCGTCATCATTACCATCATCACTATCATCATCATCATCATCCCTACGAAAGGTCTCCATGACTAAAAATTGTCACACACACACACACACACACACACACACACACACACACACAGTCATATTGCTTAGAATAACATCATCATTACTAAGAAAGCTCTCCCATCAGCTGGAGAAATACGTATGGCCCCTGCAAGCAGTCACGAAAGAAGTTGATGGAAATTCTCTCTTACCTCACTACGAAAGGTAAATAAATATATAAATAAAAACATCACACTGAACAGATTAATGGAAACAGTCTCCCACCTCTTTACGAAATCTCCTTCAGCTGAATAAAATCGTCTGATGGAGCAAAGAATAAAATTAAAATGACCTAGTGCCAGTGGGGTAAATGCCCCCCCAAACCTTCCCAGTACTGACACTTAGCTCCTATGACACTCTCAGCTGATTAAAATCGTCTGGGGAAAACAGAGATCGAGTGCTAGATTTGTTCCGTCCATCAGAGGGTTAATGGCGAAGGTATTTACACCCTCAGGCTCGTACAATCAGTATTGGTTGAATGATCGGCTGATCAGAGTTGTCCTCCCTTTACAGCTTTCTTTCACGTAGCCCAGTGGCAGTAAAAGACAATGTTACGTCTCTACATCCTTTCCGTATCGCTTCTTCGTTACTAGCACCATGATCTAGTGTTAATCTTATACTACAGTTCAGCACTGAAATGGATGGATGGCAAATTTGGGCCAAGTTAAAGTGAAAACTGTATAAAATGATGTCTCTGCTTACGTTTTATCTTTCTTTATAATACTAGGATAAGGGAGTAATATGTCCACACACTGAAGTTGTTATATATATATTTCATAATCATTAACACAGCTTTAGTATGTGGGTACCATACTTGCCATGAAATCAAGAAAAAAATGAAACACACATCTAAGTGTATCCAGAAATCAAACAGTTTTCTATGGTAAGGAACAATAGAAAATGATAAACAAAACTATTATACACGAGTTCCTCTGACAGCCGTTTTAGACTTGTTGTATTTTACTCGTTTAAGGCGAACTTTCAGCGACAAATTCCCTAGAGCAAGGGTTTCCAAATGGGGGGGGGGGTTGCTCTCTTCTGTAGGGAAATTTGGGGTCGGATGGGGTGGGGGTTCATATACATTTTGGCTTCTAGTATTTGCTGTTTAAAAATAAGGTTAGAAATTTGATAAAACATCATAGTAATCTAATTCTGAAATATTCACCCACCTTTAAATAATTTTCATAATTCCACTAGATTCTTGCTGTCACACGCAAAAAAGCACCGCTTATGGATGCATATATACCTCTTGAATTTAGTTATCTAAAGTCCAAAGGAAGGGAGGGATTAATTGCCTCGTCTTGGAGTTGGGGGGGAGGGAGGAGGGAGATCACCAAAGGTATATTCTGGCAAAAAGTGGGGACTGACCAGGAAAAGTTTAGGAACCACAAGAGGTATATATTTTTGCCGTCGAAGCTAGAGTGTGGGAATCGAAGTGCGTCTAGGGCTGCTTGGTTAGGCTAGAGCCAAAATATTACAACTTCCACATAGTGGCCGCCGTAAAAGATGACGAAAAGATTATGACCCTTATTTGTACTGAGCTGGCAATATATCATGTATATTAGCCTCCTGCACCCTATTTTTACTGTATAAGAACGAAGTACTGGGAGTTACGGTTAATTCTTGCATTAGAAATGGATAGAAAAGGGATGAGTCCGCTGCCAGACGAGTGCTACGAACCCCCCGTTGTGAGGGATGGACGCAAGCACAGTTCAGAGAAGCAGTGACCACTGAAGCTGCGACAGAAGAGAGATAAAGATGCAACAGCGCGTCGAAGAGACAGGGATGAAGGGAACCATTACGAGGAGAGTTCATGAGACGAAAAGCCTTTGCATGTGGATCGTTTCCCCTACACATAAAAGTTGTATTCGACACAGGGGCAAATAAAACCCCTGTACAGAGTCAACAACTATGCGGGGGTAAATTTAAGAAAGTACGGTGCTAACGGGCCAGCAACATCACAGTTTGCGATGTTCACCTCAGCCACTGCGGCGGTGACTTGGATGACAAAAATGAATCTCTAATGTTGGCGCTTGTCCTGACCTGTGCATTAACAAACTTGAAGAAACTTTTGACACTTTCGGGGTCAGCTATATGCTTGGGCGTTTGTAAATCGCTATGAAGTATTCTAGTTATTGTTTTAAGTCACTTGTAACATTTTATGGTAGGCCACCGAAAGCTTTTTTTTTTACTTTTCCGTTCCCTGGATTATTCTCAGTCGCCCATTATGAACAGACTGCTGTACCTGCAAAATCGTCATGGACTTGATGCGCCGTATGTTTATGTGATAATATTACGCTAAACAGCAATTATTAACTACTGGTGTACTCGGAACTAACCGATTTTAAAGGCAGCGCTCTCCTGTCCCGCCACACAGTCATCAATTTTCGCGCCAAGTAAAGAAAACGGATATCAAAGAAAACTATAGTATCCTTATGGGGAAACTTCGTTATTGATTTCAAAATTTTTATATCAACAAAATCAACTCCATACCCGTTGAGTCTTTGATTTAAAATTATCAGAAATAGTTAAAATGTAAATAATACCTATGCACCACGTTTTTTATAATCAAGTAATCGTACCACGTTTCATGAACACAATAACTGGACAAGTTTCTATTTTCATTAAACATTCATTTCTCACCAATATGCATGAGGAAATAAATGATCCATCTAGGTACGAAACTTGTACAATATAAACATAAATACTACACAAGAAATGGGAGACATTCACATACAGAATATGATTGCTTACTACTGTTCTCTCTTCGATATGTACACCCAACCTTTGAAAATCTTTATCATGAGGAAAAGTAAGTTTGGTCAAATCAAGACTTTTGTGGACTCAGTCAGAATCAGCTCAGTATAACTCATCCACAGGTCATCACTGCACTCAGAAATAAGATAATCTTGGAGGTCCACAGCCAATAAGGAAGCTGCATACTCCTAGCACTCCATAAATCATAGAAACCAGACACAAATTTTTGACATTACTCCACAACTTGTGGGAGGACAAACAGAGGCAGATATCACAAACAGATGTCCACAAAGCACATTTTCATCAGTTCTTCAGTGTTTGACATTCGAGTCATTCTGCTTTCATTAAACTGTAGACACTGCTGTAAAATAGTTATTTCCAAAGCTTTGACATTAAAATCCTTGATCCTGAAAGATGGACTGGTGCACAATGAGTCTTTATGAACCGTGTGCTCTTCTTCTAGCTAGCTATTTATATATTTATTTATTTATTTACACATCAACCTATCAATCTAGTTATCTATCTGGCTGATATGAAAAAAGGACGGCCCATACGTTCCTGCAAATAAGAATGCAGAACATCTGTTCTTAAGGATACTCAAACTTGACTGCAACGATGAGGAATGAGAATTATCTGCTGCCACAACTGCTAAGGCCATTACCGAGTCTAGTTAATTATCAACAACAACAAATGAAATCTTGTTAAGGTATAAACTGAGCAATAAAAAGCAAAATTTCTGTTAGAGTCTCCAAATGTTCTTCAATGCCTTACAAATACCTTAACCTTAAACCACTGAAATTTATGTGAATGACGCCAAACAAAGTCCTCCAACCATCGCCAAAACTGCTTCTATCTGCCACTTAATGATGGGGTTAGGCGAAACTGAAAGTACCCATAAAAACAAGTTTATTTACCCTTATCTATGCAGTACAAATTTTATAGCACTTGTAGGAAATTAATGAAGGAGAATGACATGCAGAGGAAGCTATTCTCTTTTAAATACCAGAAAGACTCATAAAAATCCTGAAGCTGCCTGTAGAAGTGTGAATAAGGCATTACTTTCCTTTTAATGATATTTTTTTCTCAATTACAAAAAAAAAAAAAATCTTTTCCCTTTCACTATACTTCACCCACCTTAAATTGGCAAAGATTTTTGTGCTTTAGCTGCTCATTTCCTATGGCTCAATGGCTGAATACGACAATACTACAGTTCTATATCCCTTCCATATCAATTCTTCATGACTAGCAGCACTCCCTAGTGTTAATTTCATGCTAAGGTTCAGTGGCAGAATAACAAAATACTAAACTCTACATCCCTTCCGTTATACTTTGTAACACCATACAATATTCTTGGTTTAATCTCTTGGTACGGCTCACCATTCAAGATGGAACAAAGGCGATTTCTGGCCAAGTTAAGTGGACAGAGTATAGGAAAATGTTAATATGAGTATGCACACCTACTCCACATTTACCCTCCCTCAATTTCCATATACAATTTCTTCCCTTTTACTATAATTTCCTACCATTAATACATATTATAATATACTTATGAAAATACTGCAAATGTTGATCTAAGGTCTGTACTCTCATGAGGTAGGGATGCTTAGTGACATTTCTCCCTTAGCGATGTATTTTGCATATTAGAGCTTACTGCTGTCTTCTATGATATTTCTGCCTCTCTAAGTGATTCTACACTGAGTGACAAGCTAAATGGTTTCTTGTAACCCAGTAATCCATTAACTATGCTGGGTGGTAACCACATAGCCAACTGAAGCCCAGTGATACAGGGGGTTAAAGCACTCCATAGTACCTCTTCCTTATTAATCTATTTCTGTACCCAGTATATTATGGTAACATTCTCTTGTAAGTGTTTATTTGGCAAAGTTAATATTCTCTGGTACATTTTTGCAGTTTATGGCAGTATTCTCTGGTACATTTTTGCAGCTTATGGCAGTATTCTCTGGTGAGTTTTTGCAGCTTATGGCAGTATTCTCTGGTGAGTTTTTGCAGCTTATGGCAGTATTCTCTGGTACGTTTTTGCAGTTTATGGTAGTATTCTCTGGTACGTTTTTGCAGCTTATGGCAGTATTCTCTGGTGCGTTTTTGCACCTTATGGCAGTATTCTCTGGTACATTTTTGCAGCTTATGGCAGTATTCTCTGGTATGTTTTCGCAATTTGTGACAGTATTCTCTGCTACATTTTGCAGTTTATGGCAATATTCTCTGGTATGTTTTTGCAGTTTATGACAATACTCTCTGGTATGTTTTGCAGTTTATGGCAGGATTCTCTGGTATGTTTTTGCAGTTTATGGTAGTATTCTCTTGTACGTTTTCACAACTTACGGCAATGTTAATACAGTAGGCTCACACAGTGCGCAAGAGATTGGGCAGTCCACGACCTCGCGCACTGAGAATACATAATCTTATGGGAAAAATTACATATGGGCGGTACCCCCGAATACCTGGACATTTTTTGTCCCTTAGAGACATAAAAAAGGTCAAATTTTTCAGACATTGTACAACAGATATAGCAGCAATAACAAAAATATGGGCAGTCATCTTAACAACAGTAGACAACAGGCCTGATGGATTTAAACAACAAGAGTTCTGAGGCTCAGCAACACACTTACAGTGCCACCGCAACACCTCAGCCGCATGACGCTTGTTTAACGGTTGCCAATGTTGTATTATTCCAGGCTTTGACGAAGAAATTTACGGCCTGTTGAATGTTATATTTCTTCCAGAATGCAGCAACAGTCATTATGGTGGGGGTTGCAGGTATGCCAGGTGAAGCTGGTGAGTCAGGTGGGGCTGTGAAGGTGGAGAGGGAGGCAGCTGGTGAGTCACGTGGGGCAGCGGAGGACAGCGGTGGGCGAGTCAGGGGAGGTGGTGAGGGGAGGATCCTCCCTCTCCTCCTCGCTACTGCTCACATTTTCGGCAATTTCCTTCATCTCTTCTTGCTTGTTTGTTTCATTCCTCATCTTGTTATGGACGTATTGGCAGTATAACAACTTGGTATTCACGAAATAAACATCATTATTATAGAAACTGGGTATCTATTCTAACTTACTGTTATTGCCAAAAATGTTATTATTGAAGCTGTTATCAGCGATATCTTATTGTAGACTCCTCTTGAGCGCCTTCCCCAAGAGCCTCTAGGTCACTACTGGCGCGCTGAGTGGAGGGGGGTCGCGTATTGATGGAAAATGGCGTTTCTAAGCCACTTCTTGCCTCTACCTTGTGTTTTGTGGGGTAAACTCACGCATTCAAGGTTTTTCGTTATGATTTTTGGTCACTCGCGCACAATGCGATTCGCGCACTGTGATGACGCACACTGGGCGAGCCTACTGTATTCTCTGGTAGTTTTGGCAATTCATGGCAATGTTATTCTCTGGTATGTTTTTACAATTTATGTCAGTACTGTATTCTCGTGCATTTTTGCAATTTACATCAATGTTAACATTCTACTGTACATTTTTTGTGCAATATATTACAATGTTAAAGTGATACCGATATCATACAAAACGGATATTAAACAGCCATATCAAAAGTGCACTAAATCGCTTAGGAAACAGTCAGACAAAGCCTCCATAAGCCCTCATGAGAATACTCTGTACAGTACAGGCCAACATCTCTACCTTGACCTTCACCTCCACCTTCCCAGAGCACATTATTTATTTTTTCTGATATGAATGGGGACAGCTGGCCCTAATATATTTCTTTATTTGCTACAACTAAATATAACAAGGTACTGTACAATGCACTTTAACCCCTTCGTTATGATAATGTATAGCATTTATTATTTTATTCTCCCCATCTCCAAAAAACTTTATTCACATTGAGGAACTTTTCAAACTGGAGGGGTTAGATACTGCCACTATTAGCCCCCCTACACTACTGTACTTCTTTCACCTTAACCTGGCCCAGATTTCCCTCCTTTTGCAACCTATTTCTCGTAGCTCATTGGCAGAAAAAGACAATGCTACCACTCCACATGAGTTCCATAGCACTTCTTTGTGACTGGCATCAAGGTCTGGTGTCAAACTATTGCATGAACTCAGAATTCATGGAGAAAAAATGTCAATTTGAGGCCAAGTTAGAGTGAAAGGAGTATAAGGAGCCTTCTCAGACTGAACATTTTTTCTTGAGACAGTGAGAGTAAAAAA
This sequence comes from Coenobita brevimanus, assembly GCF_032717465.1. Classification (NCBI taxonomy): domain Eukaryota; kingdom Metazoa; phylum Arthropoda; class Malacostraca; order Decapoda; family Coenobitidae; genus Coenobita; species Coenobita brevimanus. The sequence continues at coordinate 1,593,346 of NC_136999.1, read as the reverse complement.
TTTAGGCTACATCATCAGGCTGAAGGGGTCAACCTACTCCTAAAGGGACGTCAAAGTGAAAGAAACTGTTCCCTTCCATCCATTTTTTTCTTTTTTTTTTCTTGCTACCTTCACAGGATTTTGTTAACTCAGGAGAAACCATTTGTCATGAAGGGGATGTTAAATCAGGAGAAACCATTTGTAGTAAAGAGGTTAGAAACAATCAAATAGTCTCCATTAACCCATTAACAACCTGATTTCTCTCTCTTCGCTGAATGAAATCACTTAAGGGTAGCAAAAAATAAAGAATAAAAAACAGAAAGAAGGATTACATATTGCACCTTAAATGAGAAGCTGGTCCCTACAAGTACAACCGTCTCTGACAAATACGACTGCATGGTCACGGCAAACTTACGTAAATCCAAATACAGTACTGTATATACATACAAAACCCCACAGAAAGAAAAATTATTCCTTTAGCATACCATACCTTTTTCTTATTTTGGCACACCTAAAAACTGTAATACCACCCTGGAGAAACTGTTCATAATTTTTAAAAATATAAGAGGAGCCACTATAAGAGGAGGAAGCTATGAACAAGAACTGTCCTGGAAAATTAACTCTGATCAAGGTAAATAAATCACAAAGACACCAAGTACAAAAATACAGTACAGCATAGTGAAATTCTACACTTCAGTATGGAGTACGGACCAGCATTATATACACAACATGGAATGGTATAAGTATGTAGTGAAATGGCCACCCTGTACATGCCTGACATTGATAAGCTGCTCTACTATATGCGTTCATGACGTGCTTTACGAGTCCTGAAAAGCAACCGATCCGTAAGGTCGGGGAACACCACTTTCTATCACTGGGAAGTAACCTGCCCCCATCCAGTGTTACATGCTATGGGAAAAAAAGCATCGCAACACCGTATCACAAAACTTCATAAATAACATAAGCATAATATTACCTAAGCAGAGGCTATAGAATGTGTCATTTTGTACAAGTACAAATTATTGTGCATCATTTTTGTGCATAAGAATATCTTTATAATACAAGCCATATTTTTACCCACAAATGGGCTCCACTACTACATCTATCTCTTACCTATAATGAAAAACATATATGTACTACCACTAGTTATCATTTTAACTTCTTTTCTTAATTCTCTTTAACACAGTATGGCATATCAGAAAAAAGATTTTTTCTCTCTCTCTTATTTATAAATGAGGTCAGTAAAAACTTTCCTTGTACACTGTGTAACTTAAATCAGCTGAAAGAGAAACAAAAAAATTATAAATCAGAATCTTAATCAATCATTCAATCAATTACTTAAGTACAGCACATTACCACTTGCCTTATTCCCATTACTGTACTAGTGTCGTGTCTTGCCACAAAAATAATTTTGCCTTCTCTCCTAATGAAGTATATGTCTCACTCCCACACCTGAAATATGGGTGAAGTTCTCTTTAGTTATTGTTGCCACTTTCAACTTCATAAAAAGTCTCTCATAGCAGTAGCTAGTAGTTGTTACCCCCAGGTTCATCTGAAACACAAACCCAGTGGACTGCAGGCTGAAGCTGTCCTCCTCCTGCAGTCCACCATCCTCCTTTTGGGTTACTGGGAAGAAACTGAAAGACGTTTGTATGACTGCGCACTGGAATCACCCAGTTACATTGGTGCCACTACATGAAGGCATTTCTCTCCAGCACCACACCTTCCATACAACGAAAATGACATCCATGGGCTTAATGGGGATATTGTAGGCACTAACACTTCACACAGTTTTCTTGCAACCTCTCTGCATGTCCTCTAGTTGGCACAAAGAACTTTACATTCCACATTCCTCCTATATATATCATCAAAACATATTATCATTCTTGCAACATAATATTTTTCTTGGCGTATAAGATACAGCCAGGATTCCAAGGGCTTGAATGATAAGTGAATGGAAGTGTGGCCCATTGAACTGGGCAAACTTGGGCTCTCTGGAAGTCGCTACTCCTCACCCTGCCCTAGGGTGGGAATGGAGGTCCGGATGATGATGATGATGACAATGATGTAACTTCACACATATCATCAAAATAAAGCATCTTTTCTGTAACTTTATGCATATCCTGTCTATAACCTCAAGATGATGAGTTTTTCTACAACTTAGTACATTTCCATTCTATAACTTAAAAGTACATTGTATGTCTTTCCGATAATATCATACTAAACGATCTTTTCAGCAACTTCACACATTCCTACTGCTAACAACTTTCTCCAAAACTCTTAAATCATTTTACGGTACTGTATAATAGGCATCAGAGTTACGTTGCTGAGCATTCAGTGATACTGAAGTATTTCATCCACACTTCCACATTAACTCTTCCTCAATGTACTGTATTTTTAATTGTAATTCTAAACTGGTCTTTAGGTTGCCATTGGAATTTCAACAGGCAATTTTTCTGTAAATCATGATGGATTCAAAAATAAAATAAAATTATATAAATAAATAAATCCAATAAAATAAAAAATAAAACAAATAAAATATTTAAATAAAATAAAAAAGGCAATACATAATGATGCCATTCTAGAAACTCCTCTGTACCTGTATATACAATTACACTTGCAGCCTTATCATGTACTGCAAAACAAAGTATCAGTGTCTATGGAATGGCTACAATGTTCTATGCTTGTAAATCATATCTGCTTAAACCGGATACAAAATATACATCTTTACTCAGTATTAACCTCTTCCGCCATGGGACAACTTTTTCATTATGTTTTTATTTTTAGTTTATGATCAACACCAATGGGTTATAAGGGTTAGAAACAATTTCAAAATAATAATTTCAAAAACCCTTTCAGCCTGAGGATGTCTGAATTTCATTCTGGGTAATGCTATTTTTTTTTTTTTTTTTTTTTTACTTATGAGAGATTCAAGCTGAGGGGAAAGAAAAAGCCTTCATTAATCCCTTCAATATAAGTGATCTTTTCAAAGTTTGCCAAAACTATAAAGAGAGCAACATATATCTATAAATCACTGTACTGAAGGAATTAATGCAGGAAAATTAAAAGAATATTTAAAAAGGCAGGGCCACTGCAATTTTACCAAGCATAGATTAAAATTAATAATTTTCCGTGGTTACTATCACAAGGAGCTGCCTGTTGGAGAATTTTAAATCTTTGGGTTAACACCCAGTACTGAATGGTAATATGTCTTTCTACATAAAAAGTCTGAACATATTTAACACCATTCACTCTTAGGTCTTTGATTCAGGTCATGTATTTAATCCCTTCCATCCAGTGACATCTTCTTTAATTCATTCTTGCCACCTCCGATTTCATTTTAATTAGAAGAGAAGTTTTTAACTAAGGGGGTTATATTGTATTCACTAACCTCCCTTATTATAAAAGGTCTCCCCTAAAATGAATATATCATCTGCAGGCAGCAGTAGTAAGCCAACAGAATGTCACCTGTATCAAAGGGTTAAGGTTGGGTTACAAATCAAACCAATGTTCTATACACAAATAATTTTATCATCCTATGTCATTAACCACATTACTCCAGTGACATGTTTTCATTCTATTCTTGTTTCCATCAGATTTTTCCATCAGATTAATCTATTTTGCTTAGGAAAAACTTTCTGAACTGAAGGCGTCAGACACAGCCTTTATTAACCTCCCTTCAGCAAAGGAGGTCATTAGTAAGCTGAATAAAATCATCTCAAGACAGTAAGAATAAAATATATAACGCATCACTGGACTGAGAGGGTTAATCTTTAATCTGCAAACTTGACAAGATACATACAGTATAAACAGACTGAGTTCCTTTGTGCTTACTGCAGTGTTCTGTACAGCACTGGGCCATTCTGGTACGCAAACAACAGCAACAAGATCGTCACAAATGCATAGAACCAGGTCTTCCATGGGAACTGCAGAAGAGAAAGTACAAGAGAAACACTAGTTTTCTTCTTTATCATTGAGTTCATCGCTGAAAAAATATTTCAATACAGTAACAGCCAGTCCCACAATACAGTAGCCTCTCTGAGGTGTTGGGTCCCAAGGTTAAGCATCTGTAATTTGGCTTGGGATTGTATTAGGTATCATTATACTGAATACGCAGTGTAAAATATATTGTCATCATCACCCTCCTATCTCCCACTACTACACTGGGTGGACAGTATCCATGATAGTAAGCATACTAAATCCATCCATCCATCATCCAATCCTATGCCACCCCATGAGGGATGTAGGAGCCCTGGGCTAGACAAATTGGTCCTGACATTTTAAGATGAGAATAGCCAGCCTCATTCATCCCTGAATGGCATTACATGAGCAATGAACCCCAACTACCCCTTGGATATAAACCTACACAGGCTCAATCCGACTGGAGCGCCTTAATTATCCGCTAAACAACCAGGCGCCATTATTCATTTATATGGTTACCACCCAGCGTAGTAAATGGTTTCCTGGTGTAGAGGAAATCATAAAACCATTTGGCTTGTCACCAAGTATAGAGTCACCCATAAACAGAAGGAAGAGGAAAGAATGAAGGATAGAAAGACAAAAAAGAAGAAAGGAATGGAAGGAACAATGGAAAGGGCAGGAACCCGAGAGCACCACTACATCAAGTGAGTTGATAGAAACTTACGCTTTTGATGACTGGGTAGCGTTTCTCCTCCTGCGTGGTTTGTTTCTTGAGGCCCAACATGCGGCGGTACAGACTCTTCTCGGACTCTGCCTCCTCCCGCGCCCGCTCCCTCATCCGTGCCAGCTCCTGGTGGATTAGGCGTGACTCTGGCTCCAACTCAAGTGCTCTCTTGAGGAAGGTAACTGAGTCCTTCACCTTCCCTTGCAGCCCTAGTACCTGAAATACGATAGGATGGGGTTACAATTTCATCTACTGTATCTTTGTCTTTAGCTTACTCCAAAACATGGTGCTGGAAATGGACACCTTCACATGGTGGGACTGATAAAATTGGGCAGTCTGGTTATATAAACATTCCTCAACTTCTGTAATTCTCCAAAGGGTGGATGGTGGACTGCAGGAAAACAGCAACGTCAGCCTGCAGACCACAACGTGCATATTCAATGCAGCCAGTGGAATACAACTCCCACTGTTCTCCTAAAGAAAACCAAATACACTTTCCTTGCAGCTCTACCACTTAACATATGACAGTGTATGGGTTAAAACTTCATAATCTCTCTGTCTATCTAACCCAAGTGGTCTCTTGTAATGGGAAAGAGTTCTTCACTTTCCCTTGAATCCCTAGCACATGGAGAATAACATGACTGGAGTCAGTATCTCATCACTTCACATTATTGCAAGGCACGTGTATGGTGAAAATCATTATGGTGGGCTTTTCTAAGAGCATACTATTTATAAAAATGTACAGCCAAAGGAGACCTGGTCAATGGGATGGGTGTCAGTATGCTGCAATCTGTTATGGAAGACAAGACAGAATGCTTACCTTTCCTTTCCTAAACAATGCTTTCACATTATTTGGCTGGCATTTCAAAACAGCTTCGAGAGACTTCAGTGCCACATCATATGCTTCAACCTTCATCTGAGCGGCTCCCATGTTGTTCAGTGCTTTAAGTCTCTCTGTCAATATGGCCTCTACCTCGGGTCTAACATCATCCTGTAGAAAGTAAGAATACAAACAGAATTAACACATTATAACCCCTTCATTTACCATCAGTACTTTATTCAGCCTAAATATAGGGATCTTTAGCAGTCAAAGGATGAAAAATTAAAAAAAAAAAATTATCCTATCAATCTAGCTACTGATAAAGATGCCCATAAGTATTACTCAAGACCATCATCATCCAGACCTCCTTTCTCACCCCAAGATGTGGTGAGGTAGGGCCAAGAGAGAAAGGGAAAAAATAAAATAAAAAAGGAGATACTAACCTAAGTTTGCCCAACTGAATAAGCCACACTCCCATTCACTCACTAACTCATCGTTCAAGATGATATAAATAATTTTTTCACCTGAAAGACATCTTTATCAGATAACAAAGTAAAACAAAACAGTAACTAGCTATTTAATGCCTCCTAAACTCTGCAGAAATGGATTTGCATAGTTTCTACACACTGTACTGGTTCAGTTATTGCATCTACAATACATTGAATTATTTAAAGGGCTCCTGATACACTGGTAATACATACAAATGCAGTATTCTGTGCATGGATAATCAAGCACTGTAACTATGGATGTGAAATATTTTCATGTTCTACGGTGATTTTTTTGGCAAACAGAAGCATAACAAATAGATATACTGTACTACAATCGTATACTTACCACTTACCACGGTATGCATTCTGGTGTCTTTGTATTCTTCCTGTTATGTTATAGTTAGTCTTACATATGTTTTTCAGCTTTACTCCTTCAATCCTACGATGTATTTCTCATTAAACTGTACTCTTCCTTCCTCCAAATAATTCTGTTCAACTTATGTTAAGACTTACTGAACTCAAGGGGCTAGACACAATCTTCACAGACCCTTTCAGTAATTATAAGACATTCTCTTAATCTAAATATAATCTACTGATAGCAAAAATAAAATAAAAAGTACAGTAACATCTTGAAAAGGTTAAGAAGGATCACTTATTTGAAAAAGCTTAACAATACATCATTACAAAAAAAAAGAAAAGAAAATGCAAGCTCTAAACCCAGCAGCGTATTAAAAACACTATACAGAAGGCAACACACTCAATACACAAAAACATGAATAACAATCACCTGCAGTAACATACTAGAAATATCAGTAAATCACCAGCCTACTCCAGACTTTTACATACTGAATACACAGTCACAAGAACAACAGTTATTTATCTTAAAGTATCAGAAATATCAATAAATCACCAGCTTACCCCATACTCCTCTTCAGCATCATCCAGGAAGTCAATGGCAGCACTGTAGCACTGGATGGCCATGGCGTATTCTTCTCTATTGAACCACCAGTTACCACGCTCTCGTTTACGGTTCCTGTGAGAAAGGACTGTGTGAGAAGTGAAAGAAAACAATGTACAACAGGAGAGAGAGGAATGGAGACTCTATCACGATTATGATGGATCAAAATATTAGCAAGATACACTGATTCTGATTATCATAGTTATCATCACCATCATCATCATCATTTACACATCATTCAAAAGCCAAGAATTCTGGCTCCACCTCACAGGCCTAACCATCAGCAGCTAGCTACTTCTTTTTCTTTATAGATGTACCTCATATACACCTGCCAAATGAAATCTCATGCAGATTCTGATTCTAAAGTGCTAAATGCAAGAAAAGAAGTACAGCATGCTATTTAAAAGAAACGGGAAAAGTAAAAACTGCAGCAGAATGAGATGGTCAATAATGTACAAAAATAAGAAATAAGCCAAACTTTACCAGCATTGCCATAAACTTCCTATTTTACATATTTCTCTCAGCTTCTCAAAAACATCATCATCATCATCATCACCACCACCACATTCTGAGACCTGTATTTGGGACAAGTTCTTCCATAACTACTTAAGATATTATTTCCTCTAACAGGATCCAAAGCCAACCACAAAATCACATGGTTTTGCTGCCATCATACACATCCCTTACATGTTAAAGAATCATGATTCAGAATGAAAAAAGGAGAGCACAGCCTACATACACAGGAAGACAGCATTGTTAAGTGTGTGAAGAGTAACTTTATTAGTGGAAAAAAAATATACTTCTGAACGAAGTAAGTGAAAGTTTTTTAGAAAGAATGAATGGATTTACGGCCCATTTCCTTTTTGAACTGGAGTGGTTATATATAGCCTTAACCATCAGAAGTCCCTCTCAAGTAGAGCAAAATCATCTGGAGATGTTAAGAATAAATAAAGAAATGTCATCATGTGTTATTGGTGTTACTGTCATGATTCCAAGTTCATTTAAACGTGAACCCAGTGGACTGTAAAGTAAAGCTGCCCTTCTGCAGGCCACCATACTCCATTTAGGGGATAAGGAGAAGGTTGTGGAATGTTTGTATAACCAGGCAGTGTAACCGCCGAGTAATATCAGTGCCACCACAAGAAGGCATCCCTCTCTAACACTTCATTATCAGCTTGATGGGGCTAATGAATACTTACCCGATCACCATGCGCTTATCAATGGGCAGTGAACCTGGCTCTTCCTCTGGAAAAAAATCAACAAGTTCCACTACATAAGTTAGGTTACTGTCAGGTGGGATGTCTGGCTGAAGACCTTTGTTTCCATATGCAAATCTGAAAAAAAATAAAAATAAATAAATAATAAATACATAAATGAATAAACAAAGATATAACATGCAAAGGCACATAAAGCTTCCTTATAAAATCCATCCATCATCCAATTCTTTACTAGGCCTATGTCCTTTGGTGCATAGAGACCCAAGGCTAGGTTATTTATTCCAAACGTGTAAAGTAAGAGTGACCAGCTGCTTTCCCGAGAGGATTTATGTAAGCAACAAACCAAAACCGTCCCTACAAAATGTTATTAAAAAATTACTACTGCCAAAATAAATACAGGGTAAAATGGGGTAGTTTCGCCATTAACGGTGGTTTTTGCTACATACAAACCACCACATACGGAATATTGACATTTTTATTGCTTTATCTATACATACAGCCTTTCTGGTAAAGACACCTACAATAATTTTGTTAAAAACAAAAAAGCTTGGCCCACACCACCAATTTTGGAAAAAAAAAAATAGTGTCTACCGGCAAAATTAACCCACCCAAAATGGTAATTTCACTGCGACCTCATTGTTATTATTGTAAAAATATTTATTGTTATTACTACTACAATATGAAACTAAATATCATATACAACTGATTATAACTAGGCCTAGGTAACCTAGGCTACCATACAGTGGGACCTATGCCATGCACTGGGCAAACTTTATGTCAATGGCATCCATGACTGTTTCACTGATTGTTTCATGGTTGGTAAGTTGGTTGGGGGGACTCCCATAGCATCAGTGCATGACATGGTAATGTTTTGTTTTGTGCGTGCATGTGTGCGTGTGTGTGTGGGGAGGTGACCAATGCAAATAATTCTGAACACTCTGACCTAAAACATGTAAATAATGGGTAAATTTATTTTTTTTCCCCCCGGTTTTTATTAATGCAATAAATGCTGAAAATTTTTGGTACAAAATTTCACTTCTTCAGACTCACTTGTCTGTGAGGGTGTGATGAAACAGTCTTGTCTTTTGTGTGATAGCAGACACCCTCGCATGCCTCGTCCGTTTGGCTATGGGGTTCAGGATATAACGGAAGGGTTTGGTTTGTCGGCAGTACTTGTCAGTCCTGTTCAGATCCCGAGGGTTGAGCCTCAACGTTATTTTTTTTGCACAATGGATCAAAACTTTACATGAACTTGTTAGGACAGCATTCCTCTAAAACCTAAGCCCAACAGAAGCCGAATCCATACAATAGTTTGGGAGCTATGGGCCTCTGAACTGGAATTAGTGGCGTCACGGCAAAATTACCTGGCAGCGAAATTACCCCTTTTCACCCTATAAATAAAAACTAAGCATCACTTATGAAAGCAAACTGGGACTTAAACTTCGGAAAGCATGGTAAGGAGGGAACTGTCTGAGGGGGGTCACAGATAATAATATGGAGGGAGAAAAGTTTGCCTAACATTTCACCTTGCCTTCTCACTTTCTTCTGATGGCAAATATTCAAAAGCTGAGAGAGGCTTGGATTGTTTCTCTGCCCAAAGATGATTCTCTCTAATATAATGAGTCAGGGAGAAATGTAAAGGACATACTTTAAGTGTGAAATGGAAAAAGTGGAGCAGTATGGTATTCCAATTTTTGTCCCCGGCAGTACACCCACCTGGATGCTATATACACTTCTGCTGTCTCCCCCTTATCCATCAGTGGTGCAATCATATCCAAGCCAAGTATTATCTGAAAAGTACAGTATATCATCATCATCATTTTTATATAATTACCACCACCACCACCACAATCATCATCATCATCATAATCCTAACCCTTTTCCCACCTTAATGGAGTGAGGTAAGGTTCAGAAAACATGGAAAGAAATGCACAAAGAAGAGTGTCTTATCAATAATTATACACTATCCCGTCTGGGATACATGGCATCTGGCAATGAATGAATGAATGACAGAGAAGAGAAATAAATAAACTACATCCACCTCCTGGGGGACTGGGAGTGAGCTGAGGAATATACGGTATATATAACCATGCAGTGGAACCGCCCACTAAAATTGGTTCCAATACCTGAAGGCATCCCCCTCAGCACCATCACTGTACTAAAAGTGTGAAACCAAACCCACCTCACTATCACCAACAGTAAATGTCAGCTGTGTGTGGATGTCAACCTCCTGTCCATCCTCCAGACTTCCTTGGGCATTCATTATCACAGTCACTCCTTTGTATGGCCGGGAGTTTGGTTTCCCTGCTTTGATAACCTGCAAATTATAATGTTACCTGTAAAAATGTTCACTGTTACCACCTTCCCATTCCACTCCCTCTCCAACTCATCATCCCCTTCCCATTCTTACTTAATTGTCCCATCTTGTGTTATAAAGCTGTCTGGCACTAGCATGCATTAACTAAAAAGATATATCCCGTACATCACCTGGATTCAAAGAATTAATTTCTCAGATATTCATTATTGCTGTCAACCCTTTGTATGGCCGAGAATTCGGTGCTGAGCCACTGATACTCGGAACATTATTAGGAGATAAAAATGCCACCTGTTACATCGCTTGTGTACACATTGCAAAGCCATCCTATGAAAATCATGATGAGATTAAAATATTAGTTATTTATTATACATTGCTCTGTTAATTCACCTCAAAGAAAATTCTGATAAACTACAGTAAATGATACACAATACCATATACTGTACTGTACTTGGGTACTGATAAGTAATTCATCTTAAAGAACTTTATACAGTACCGGTATATGAAGAAAATATTAGAGCTAAGTGTCACTATTTCTTTCTCACAAAAAACATGCAATATACACATGCTGGTAATGTAGAGTACAGTGTATGAGTAGGTGCATGAACTTTGGAATAAGTGGGACATTTGCCTTTACAATATCTTGCTGTGTCTGATATCATAACTTGAATCAAAGTTTGACAAACACTTGAAATACACTATCTCATGTTCAGCAATCAATTGCAACAGTAGGGTACTTGTAAAACAGAAGCAGCTACTGCTGGTAGCTACATACAGCATGTGCCAAAAAAATGAATAGTTACCAGATAGGACTGCCTTCTTACCTTCTTTTTGAGGTCTCCGCTACCCAACACATCCAACCACTCATCCTCCTCCTCCTCCTCAGGGGCATCTACCTTCACTTCCTCCACCCTCGTCACTTCCTCCACCTTCTCCACCTTCACTTCCTTCGACGGATCCACCTCTGGCATATTTAGGGCTGGATCTGAAATACAGTTTATACAAAAAGTCCTCATTGTTTCTTTTTACACTTTTCTGCTACTGAGTTGAGATAAAGAAAAAAAAAAATCTGCCAAGCCTTCATTACCTCCTATACAGCTGACTTGCCTATTAGTGATACTTCTGAACACATCCCAGACTCACAACAACGCTTACTGTCATTCTTATACCACACTTTCACTTTCCCTGTTTTTGGATTCTACCTCACCTCATCCTTAGGCAGGAAAAAAAGGTCATGATGATATTAAAAAAAAAAAAAAAAAAAAGCCTTATGTTTTCCTCTTTTCATCTGATGACATACAGTACTATTTTATTTTCACTACCTCAAGATGGTTTTATTGTACTCAGTTCAATCCTTTAAATCTCGTGATGTTATTTTGTACTATACGCAATTAACTCTTGCTACCCCCCGAACAATATTACACATCTTAAGACAAATTTCTAATACTGAGGAAATAAATGAAGGCTATATCTAACCATTCAACTCATAAAAGTTCTTCAAGTCTGAATACAGTATATATATGTAATCAGATACTTAAAAACAGAAAATACATCCTCTGACAGAAGAGGTTGAAAAGACCTTTCATACTGCTGGGGGTTTGATACTAAATTTATTAGATTTTCATTGCAAATGATCTTCCACCAAGTTGAATAAAACCATCTAGAAGAAGCACGAATATACCACTAGAATGCACTAGCTGATTCTGTGGGATAACCCCTTCAGCACAATTACCTCTGTTTTTTCTCTCAACTAATCCAAGGGAAGTGAGATGAATTCTAAACTTTCCTGGAAGATCAATAATGAAGAAGGGATGGGAAGATTGTATAACATGGCATTTTAGAGATTAAACTTGTCGTTTTTAAAAGTTAATCATGGTAGCGTTTGTATTCTGTATCATTACAAGTTTCATCATATTTCTGCCAATAATGTCTCTAATTAGGCAGCAAAGAATGCTTGTACTAAGCCTTATATTTATAATGAATATAATAAGCTAGAAAAATACCAACACACCGAAACAAGTGTCCTTGTTGCCATGTGACAACGAAGCAAAACTTTATGCTTACCAAAACCTGTTCCTTGAATATCCTCACTTCTATACTGTCACAGGGCAAAGACAGTGACACTCAAAATAACTTAAATGATCTGAAAGGCACAATAAATGAGTAATTCCAAGTTAACGTCCCTATCCAGGCTGTAGTAACTTCGAGAAGAGGTGCAGCCCAGAGTGATGCCGCGTAGTGTGTTGACATCCATCAGCTGAGCCGCTCGCATACGAAACCTCGAAGTGGTTTTGACTTAAGCTTAATATATCTGGGTGATCTCGGTAAACCATTACGTATTTTAGTACAATCCTAAATTCACATTCATTTCCTCATAACTTGAATCCAACCGGTGAATTTTTGCAGTATATGCTTCAGTCGAATGATTTCGAAGACATATAGGGACAAAAACTTTTCACCTGAGAAATCTTCCTCACTATTGCTATACCTTACATACTCGTACTCTTCGTATTAAAGAATATATTGAAAGCTAATTTTGTGTAAGGATATTGATGCAGTCTGGACCTCGCCTGCCTCCTCATCTCGATCAGTCAGTCAATGGGGATCTATATATCGTGACTCGTGACAGGCTATCGATACTGTGCTCTCTCATCTCCCAAATTTCTCTTTAGGAAAACTTTTGGACGTATACCATTACCCTTTAAAAGAAAAATAAAACATAGAAGATTCAGTTTCCTTTCATTTCTGCGGCTTCTTTACAGCCTCTCTTCTAAACAATTAAGTTCCCGAAGTGCGGACAAGTAAAATCAAGCACCCGGAGATAAGGGAAGAGCAGACAGGTAAAATGAAGCACCGGAAGATTAGTGAGGAGCAGACAGGTAAAATGAAGCAACGGAAGACGAGTGAAGAGCAGACAGGAGAAATGAAACACCCTAAGTTAAGTGAAGTGCAAACAACTTGACCTAAAATTGTCTCCGTCTTGAATGCTGAGTTGTAACAAGTTGCAGTCGCGAAGAAGTGCTACGTACAGGATGCGTAGCTCTGTGAAGGATGTGGAGCTATGTGAAATAAGATGCAAAAGGACGAAAATCTGTGCCAAATTGGAGTAAAAAAAAGATTATAAGTTAGTTTTCATGTATAATCTTTCCATTACGAGGTGGATTTTGATGATAATAGCCGTTTTCTCGCTTCCCTTACTTTTTTTTTTTTTTTTTTTTGCGAATAATCCTGGGTATTTTTTATATTCAAGATTTTTTTAATCTCACAAAGAATTATTTGCAGTGACGTAGTGCATTGATGTGAACAGATAATTTGTTGGGACTTTACAAAAAAAAAAAGGGGGGTGGGGGCACCACACCCTTAGCTGGTCCTTGAGAGAGAGAGAGAGAGATGCAAGTTTGTGTGTGTGTGTGTGTGTGTGTGTGTGTGTGTGTGTGTGTGTGTGTGATTCTGGTATAGTCAAATCTGTATCATCTCACGGAACTAGGCCACTCCCTGAAATCAATGGAAGCTTCCTAACACCTTTTCCTAAGCGATTTATTTTGCTTCTTACACCCTACTGTCCTATTCCCTGTTAAATGAATAATTCAGACAACGCCTTACTCTGCATAATTAACGTACCAGCTTTTATTAACCGTCCGTATCCAAAAATAAATCGCTTAGGATGATGTGTTAGGGAGTCTCCTTACTCGAAAATATTAAGGACTCTCTCTCTCTCTCAATCAATCAATCAGTCATTCAATATAGCATTAAGAAAGGAATCATATACATAGCCAGTGCTTGGCCGCAAAATCCGCGGGACTAACTAATAGCCTTTGCAACAGAAAATATTTGCAGATACCATTATCTTTGTCTCCATACCGTTATCGAGTCCTCAATGACCAGTTCTGATCAAAAAGTAGGTAAAATGATTTTCGCATGTTTTCGCGCGTTGCAATTTCCCACAAGTCGCCCCCTGGCTTCCCGCGCGACTGCGAAATTTTTGTTTGACAGTTTTCTGGCACCCTCTGGACTTATCCCTAACTTAATGAGAAAACAATCAGGTCGATATATCACTGTTCCCGTGAAAGAAACGAACAAACGCACACACAGACACACACCTAAACAGCTTGACCTTATTATTTAAACCCACGATTCAGTTGGAAGCATTTACATTTGAAATAAAAGAGGGACATACTCACCAAGATCAAGATACAAAAATTTCAGAGCGAGTGTTCGTTCCTATCCGCCAAAAAGTATTAGATAACCCTAGAGTATGCGAACGAGGCTGGACGGCGCGCACAAACATATGATTTAATACCGCGTAATGCCGGGAATATCTGTGCAGTTGGGTGTGGAAATAACTAGCAGGGAGTGTGGTGTAATTATGCGCGCTTACGTGGGTGGAGAGCATGTGTCAGGAGGTTAAAGAGCACGTGTATTGGAGGTTATAGAGCACGTATTTTGTAGGTTATAGAGCACGTTTATTGGAGGTTAAAGAGCACGTGTATTGGAGGTTATAGAGCACGTATTTTGTAGGTTATAGAGCACGTATATTGTAGGTTATAGTGCACGTGTATTGGAGGTTATAGAGCACGTGTATTGGAGGTTATAGAGCACGTGTACTGTAGTTGTTGAGCACGTGTATTGGAGGTTATAGAGCACGTGTATTGTAACGTGCGGTCCAGTTCCGTCAGATAAACACAGACCGACTATAGATACACGTAATGTCTGACTTGAGCTCTAAATATGGAGAGAGAGAGAGAGAGAGAGAGAGAGAGAGAGAGAATCTATTTTCTACCTACTACACTCGCAACACCTGAAGATGGTATTGCGAGCTGTGTGTGTGTGTGTGTGTGTGTGTGTGTGTGTGTGTGTGTGTGTGTGTGTGTGTGTGAGCGATCATTACAGTGATAAAATAACACCTGAAGCGAATGTCATCATTTCTGGCCATCACTTCTTCCATCCATCTATCCATCTATCTATCTGTCTGTCTATCTGTCCATTCATCCATCCATCCATCCATCAACTACTACTACAACTACTAATAATAATAATAATATTCATAATAATGATGATAATAATAATAATAATAATAATAATAATAATAATAATATTGATAAAAATAATAATAATAATAATAATAATAATAATGTAGTCATAATATCTCCACCCGGACCTCCTACTACCTTACTACTACTACTACTACTACTACGACAATAATGTTAGTAAATAATATATGCAAAATAATGGTTTAATATGTAAGATTTATTGAACAAATTTACACAGCAAAAGTAAAGTGAATACAACAATACTCATTTTACTCTAACTTGGCCTAAACTAGCCGCCTCTCCAGCTTGAATGCTGAGCCGTAACAACAGCTAAATTGGGATGCTAGTCACGAAGAAGTGCAATGAAATGGCTGTTGAGCTACGTGAAACAAGTTGCTATACTCCTTTATCTCTAACTTGGCCTAACGTTCCCATTCCTCCACTTGTGATAGAGATTAGATTATGATGCTAGTCACAAAGAAGTGCTGTGCAAAGTAGGTACTGCAGCAGAATTGCCTCTTACTGCCACAGAGCAACGTGAAATAAGCTGCAAATTGACGAAAATCTGGGCAAGTTAGAGCAAACGGAGTATAGACGAAAATGTGGACTAAACTGAGGTAAGCAAGTTAAGGTGGCACAAGTTAAGGTGGCACAAGTTAAGGTGACAAGGTGACACAGCTAAATATTACAAACTATACGTACATTTCCCTCTATTTTTAGGGAACAAGAAAGAACCAAAGGCTGATACCCTAAAGAAAAAAATACAGAGAAAATTGAACAAATGAAACAGAAGATACATAAACAAAAGCACATGTACGAAGCTGAAAAACACATACTGTAATTGACCATTTTACACCCTGTTCAGTTTAACTATACTCTTTTTACCTTAACTTGGCCCGGATTCCCGTCCTTTTGCAGCTTATTTCACGTAGCTCAAGGGCAGGAAAAGGCAATGCTACGGCTCTAAACCATTCCCACAGCACTTATTCGTGACTAGCATCATGTTCTAGTGTCAATCTATTACCACAGCTGAGCATTCAAGATAGAGAGATGGCAATTTTAGGCCAAGTTAGAGTAGAAAGAGTATAGGAGCAAAACTGCCATCTCTCCATCCTGAATACTGAGCTACACAGATAAACACTATAATATGGCGCTAGTCACGAAGAAGTGCTGTGGAAACGATGCAGAACCGTAGTATCGTGTTATTCTGACACTGAGCTACGCGAAAATGGTTGCAAATGGACGAAATTCTCCCGCCAAGTTAAAATGAATGTAGTATAGAAAAGACAGGCTGGATGTGGAGAGGGACGACTTCATGTGGTTGAGGAAACTCCCTAACACCTTTTACTAAGCGATTTATTTTCTTCACTACACCTTACTTTCCTCTTCTGTGTTACATGAATCCTTCCAATATCGCCATACTCTGCATAAATAACGTACAAACAGATATAAACCATCACAGTCCAAAAATAAATCGCAGAGGAAGAAGTGTTAGGGACTGCAGCTGCTGCTGCTACTACTACTACTACTATTACTACTACTACTACTATAGCAACAACAACAACAACAACTACTACTACTACTATTACCATCCTCACACCTCAAACAACAAAACAACAAATCAGCTGGGAGTGAGTCATAGAAGCCTGAGAGAGAGAGAGAGAGAGAGAGAGAGAGAGAGAGAATATATATATATATATATATATATATATATATATATATATATATATATATATACAAAAAGATACTGTTAGAGACTTTTTTAACCTTGCAATCCTTGTTTGTTTGTTTGGCAATGACGAGGAAAGTGAGATATCTTGTTGTTGTTGTTGTTATTGCTTGTTGCTTCTTCTTCTATATCTTTTTCATTGTTGTTTTTGTTGTTGTTGGGACACTGGATACACATGGACGTGAGCTGAGTGGACTGCAAGAACACTGGCCACTTCAACCTCACGCCCCCAGAGAACTATCACCTCGGTGGCTATACGTGCAGTGAAATACGACGCCTCAGATCCCCGCACGGTCATCGTGGTAGCGGTAGGGGGCACTGTAGTTGAAGTAGGGGCTATAAATCTGCGCAAACTCGTTCATACCCTCCAAGAACCACGTGCCCACCGCCTTCGCCGTCGTCGTCACCCTCCTCCGGGCCAACCTGACGAAGCTCTGGGGTTCTGGAAGTTCCTGGAAAAATGAGGGGGAGAAAATGGTGAAAATGGTAATGAGAGGAGGTCCTGGAAAGAAAGGAGAGGAAGTTGTTAAATTATGGAAAGATGAAATAAAATGATTTGAGAGAGAGAGAGAGAGAGAGAGAGAGAGAGAGAGAGAGAGAGAGAGAAAGAAAGAAAGAGAGAGAGAGAGAGAGAGAGAGCAAAAGTCACGCAAAGTTTCTACAATCTTCTCACTCAAAATCAAAGTCTGACTTACGATACACAGCCGATGGACTTGCCTTGCTTTCATCTGAGGGAACTGGCCCACTCTGCAGCCAGAATATTAAGTCCGTATTGCAAAGAAATCGAGGACCCATAGTTAAGAGGTAGGAATGAGTCTCCTTGGTTACTAGACTCATTTGACTCTAACCTGGCCTAAAGTTCCCCTCTGTCTTGAATGCTGAGTTGTAGGAGGAGATTAAGGCTACGGTAGGATGCTAGTCACGAAGAGGTGCTTTGGAAAGGATATAGGGAGGTTGCATTGTCTTTCTCTGCCGCTGAACTACGTGAAATAAGCTGTAGAAGGACAAAAGTTTGGGCCAAGTCACAGTAAATACAGTAAAGGTAAGTCAACCCTCGACTCTAACAAGACATGGCCATCAACTGAGCTAGAAGGGGTTAGGGGTCTTTGTCAGATTAGATCCACTATAGAAAGTTTTTATTTATGAATGTGGTACCTTATTCTTAGCCCCCTCCTGAGGAATACTGCTGTAGCCGTGTGTAGATCCATTCCTCATGAGATAACTGTCCTCTCTCTCCTCCTTCAGGGGTTGTAGACATGACAGGCTCCTCATTTCGCTCGGTGTTGGATCCCTGGACGAGTTTTCAGTGCATAAGCGACTTCCACTGTCGATTTTAGTGTCTTTATAATCTCTCGTGGCGATTTCAGTGCCTGAGCGACCTGTTGTGTCGATTGCGGTGTCTAAGTAACTTGTGAGGATTTCAGTCCCTAAGCGACTTGTGGCGACTGGCGAGCCCTCTGGTGGCAAGCCTGGGAAGCTGGTCCTTGTTTTGGTCTCAATCGTGTTTTGCGCTGCCCAGAAAACTGTTTTTATTTCATTCGACGCTCTTCGTAACTGTTCTTCGAGGTTGTTATCTGCGGTGCTATAGCTGATGCTGATTTTGTCCCCAGCGATATTGTACACAACCGTAGGAGTGGCCATCAGTGTGAAGGATTAGTTTGCCTCTTCATGATGGTTGTCTGCCCAAAATCACTGCGTCCTGCACCCCGACATTATTATTATTATTATTATTATTATTATTATTTACTACTGGTACTACTACTACTACTACTACCGTCCTACTACGACTATTACTATCATCATCATCATTATTATTATTTCATACACTCCTTCCCGAAGCTTTAAGCAGAGTATTCCATGAACATCTGAGATATTTAGTGAGTTTATAAGCAAAGTTTTAGGTATGTTTATAAATGCACTTTGTCACACACACACACACACACACAGACACACACGCACACAAACACACACACACACACACACATACACACGTCATCCTTACACTCACACTGGACATTTTTCTCTTCACCTCAGAACACTTCCTCTTTACACTCCTTTAAAATGATTACTTTCTTAAGTTAGAGTTCTTCTCTGTGTTTTAAGTCAGTAACAATGAGTACAGCAATTTTAGTGTTCGCGAGGGAAAGAATCATAACTTTCGTGTGTTCGCAGATTCTAATGCAAAAGTTAACCATCACTCCCTTCGTGTATGCAACAGGTTAACTCTGGAACCGTCTCCTTCAGTCTGTATTTCCTACTGTCTATGACCTCCAGTGTGTCCAGGCATCTCGAAGTGAATGGATCTTGAATTTGGCTCAGTTAGTACATTTTTTCTTGGAAGGAACAGTGTCGCGGGTTTCTGACCTTGCGTTCTTTCTTCCTAGCATTAAAACACACACACACACACACACACACACACACACACACACACACACAAAGAAAAAAAAAACTGCACTTTACTTAAAACCACTTTCGTCTTACACTCGATAAGAAGAGATTTTTTTTAAAGCTACACTCCAAGTCGATACTTTAAGATGAACTGACAAGACGTGAAGCATCTCTCCTCTATACACGTGTGGATGTTATTGGCACGAAGGTGAGTTACTGGCACTGAAGGTAGTTATTTGCCCCCGCACACCTGACAGCTAATCACGAAAGATAACATTATTCTTGCCACATTTTGGAGCTGTTAAACTTTCTCTCCCTCTCTCTCTCTCTCTCTCTCTCTCTCTCTCTCTCTCTCTCTCTCTCTCTCTCTCTCTCTCAAATAATCAGTATCTTTATTTCAGAAACCAAAATAAACAACTATACACTATTCCCACACAGTTCTTGTCCTTTATTATTATTATTATTATTATTATTATTTACTACTGCTACTACTACTGATGCAGCTGCCACTACTACTACTACTACTACTACTACTACGGTACTACTCTCGCCCATTCAGTAAGATCACGTCACTTAGTAGGGACGCTGAAGACTTATGATCAAGAACGTTTCTATGAATGTATGTACAGTATGTAGGTAGGTAGGTAGGTAGGTAGGTAGGCAGGAAGGCAGGTAGGTAGGCAGGTGGTTAGGTAGGTAGATAGGCATGCATGTATGTGTGTGAATGTATGTATGTATGTATGTATGTTTGGATGGATGCATGCATGTGTGTATGTAAGTATGTATGTACGACAGATCTTCCAGTTCATCAGTAATTTGTCAGAAGCAAAAACTAAATTAATAAAAATAGAGCAAAAATACATCATCATTGTGAAAGGGTAAAAAGCTTATATATGAAACCCCAATATCTTTGCTAAAAGAAAGCCCAATAAATTTAAAGAAAAGAAATAAATTTACTAAAAATAGACCAGTAATTTAACTAAAAATAACTAATAAATATGCTAAAAAGGACCAATAAATTTACTAAAGAAAAGTCCAATATATTTACTAAAAAAAGACCAATGTATTTACTGAAAGAGACCAATAAATTTACTAAAAAAGACCAATAAATTTACTAAAAAAGACCAATAAATTTACTAAAAAAAAAAGACCAATTAATTTACTAAAAAAACAGACCAATTAATTTACTAAAAAGACCAGTAAATTAACTAAAAAAGACCAAGAAATTTACTTTAGAAAAGTCCATGAAATTTACTTAAAAGACCAGCAATTTTACTAAAAAAGACCAATAAATTTACTAAAAATAGACCAATAAATTTACCAAAAAAAAGTCCAATTATTTACTACAAAAAAGACCAATAAATTTACTTAAGAAAAAAGCAATAAATTTACTAAAAAAAAGTCCAATTATTTATTTAAAGACCAATAAATTTACTAAAAAAAAGACCAATAAACTTACTAAGAAAAGAACAATAAATTTACTAAAAATGATCAATTAATTAAAAAAAAAATGCTAAGCAAGTACAAAAAATTTACTAGAAAGTCCAATAAATTTACTAAAAAAGACCAATAAATTTACTACAAGAAGTCCAAAAAATTACTAAAAAAACAATAAATTTACTTAAGAGACC
Organism: Coenobita brevimanus; assembly: GCF_032717465.1. Taxonomy (NCBI): domain Eukaryota; kingdom Metazoa; phylum Arthropoda; class Malacostraca; order Decapoda; family Coenobitidae; genus Coenobita; species Coenobita brevimanus. The sequence goes on along the minus strand of NC_136999.1, from coordinate 1,572,147 downwards.
AATAAATTTACTTTAAAAAGGCAAATAAATTTACTAGAAAAGACCAATAAATTTACTAAAAAGAGTCCAATAACTTACCTTAAATAAATCCAATAAATTAACTAAAAAAAAAAAACAGTAAATTTCTTCAATGGAATGGAATAATAAAATAAATTAATTAATAAAAATGAAATCATGAAGTAAGAAAACGATTATGGGAAACGGAAAATGGTGAAGGGAAGACAAGGGCATCGGTGGGCCGCCCCTGCAACACACGATAAATTGGTCTGGGAAATAACTCACCTGGCAGGACCTTGTGTGTTGAAAGGACGGCTCTGTCTGCGGGTGTGGGCGTGGGTGTAGCTGTAGACGCAGGATAGACATCGATAACGCTTAGAGCCGTCCCCGCAACACACGAGAAATGGCCTGGAGAGGGTTAGTAATGAGGAAGGTTAAAGAAAGATGCTCAATTCAACGTTTTTTACTTAAATTTAGCGACTTGTACAGAGTGGACGGAATATCTACTTTTCTACGATACTTTACAATACTGTACCGTGTCTACACCACACTGCACCCCATATTTTTCAACATCTGCAACGGTACTTACAATATTGCAACGATAATGACAACGCTACATCGGTACTTCTAACAACGGTACTTGCAACTCTGTCCAGGTACTTACAAAATTGCACCGACACTTACAATACTGCAACGATACTTACAATATTACAACGATATTCACAACACTACACGGGTACTTACAATATTGCAGCGATACTCACATTGCACCAATACCTTCCACATTGCACCAGTACTTACAATATTGCACCATACACACACACACACACACACACACACACACACACACACACACACACACACACACAGACACACACCTCTCTCTCTCTCTCTCTCTCTATGGAACAAGTTTTTCCGGGACTCGAACCCACGTCCCTCTGGATCATGGTCCAAGGTTTGTAGTTTCCCTAACATCTTTTCCTGAGCGATTTATTTTGCTTATTTCACCTTAATGTCACCTTTTGTGTTACAGAAATCCTTCGAATATCACCATCATTAACAGAAATATTGTACAAGCGGATAGTGACCAGCCATATCCAAAAATAAATCGCTAAGGAAAAGGTTTTAGGGAGCTTGCTTAACCTCTTTTGTGTCGGAGAATTTTTGCTCAAGATTCAACTATTTTCCCAGTCTGATGAAAATTGACAGCTGGTGAAGTACAATGAAAAACCCTATCTTTATCAGTGTGTGTTTCAGATGGCTTCGATTTTTCCCGTATTTGTTCGTTAGTCTTTGGGAATATACTTGAGACTCTGGTCCGTCCTCTCGTAAGGACAAGGAGGCTCCCTAACACCTCTTCCTAAGCGATTTATTTTTGGATATGGTTGGTTGATATACTTTTGTACATTATTTACGCTGTGTATGGCGATATTGGATATGTAACACGGAAGAGGACAGCGAGGTGTAATAAGCAAAATAAATCGCAATGGAAAAGGTGTCAGGGAGCTTCCTTAACCGAATAGGATACCAGCCTGTGTCTGTACATCTCCCATGCTTGCCATCAAAGGTCAGTTATCACATGTCTTTCCACCAGGGCAGGAGGGAGCTACGATGTGTTTGGCTAGGAGGGGAGAGGGAGTGCTATGAACGGAACAGCACTTGGCATTTTCCCCTAGATCATCCCAGCACCCAGCCTCATACAGCAAGATGGGACGCTAATCATGAAGAAGTGCCAAGCCTCTTCACGTGAGACATACAGCTATCAGCTCTCCTACAAGGGGTCACAATGCACTTAAGATTTCGACCGAAGACATCCAGGCTACCGCGACTAAACAGCACTTGGCCTCCTCCCGTAGGTCACCCCAGCACCCAGCCCCTTTCAACAAGATGGGATGCTAGTAACGAAGAAGTGCCTAGCCTCTCCAGCCGCGATGAGGCAGACGAAGTGCTGAAATTCTCCCGCGCAGTGCCTCACCAGCAGAAGGTCACATCGCCTCCTCGCCAGGGTCCTCCCCCTTCTTCAGTCTGCTGATGATCTGGACGGGTTGGTGGGGGGTTAGTAAAGTGACGAATCTACCGCTGCTTTACCAATCAAGGTCGTTTAATTCTCCCATCTACCGCTGCTTTACTAGATAACGTTAGAGAAAGGCTGTTTTGTACTATAATTTTACTAGATAACGTTAGCAGAGTCAACCATGTACTGCTACTTTACTGGATGATATTAGCAAAGTCAGCCATGTACTACTATTTTACTGATTAAGGTTAAGAAAAATACCTATGCAATGTTACTTTACTTACTAAGCGTACTGAGTCAAAATCCTCCAAATCTAACACCTAAGTACTGCTAGTTACTGGTTAATAATGCTGGCTTAGGAATGATCTATATATATAAACTGTAAACACAATCACTGACATCATCTGGGCTTGATCTCGCGTTGGGTAAGGCAAGAGCAGACCCAAATCAGTTCTAAATAAGTGTTTCAAAGTGACACATTGAGGTGGTTTGGCCATGTGGAGAGGATGGAGAGTGAAAGACTGACAAGGAGAGTGTATATGAGTGAGGTGAAGGGGGACAGAGGGAGGGGAAGGCCAAGGATGAGATGGAAGGATGGAGTGGAACGGTATGAGAGAGGGGAGCAGGGCAGTGAAATGACGGGGGGCAGGGTGACGTGGAGGCGAATTGTTTGTGACCACCCCGTATAAGGGATTAAGGCGTCTGGCAATAGATAGACAGATAGATAGATAGAAAGTGACATCTATTTCTTAACTGCACTTTTGAATCTAACCAAGAGCAGAGAGAGTGTTGATTCATCACTACTAACTTACAAACACTTTACAACATCTTACACGCTACTTTACAACACCTTACACTACTAAAACTCTTACTAACACTTCGCATCTTATACTTTACAACATCTCACGCTACTGGGGCACTTACAAACACTTTAAAACACCTTACACTTTACCTGAAGTTCCTCTGCCTTCACTTACCGACTTCAACCTGGAGATTTCCTTATTGTCTGTGTTTTTGCTGATGTTGTTCGTGATTTGCTTTATCCTCGATGCATACCTGGGAAAAAGAGTTAATTGCATCAGTGGCCGTGGAGAGAGGAAGAGAGAGAGAGAGAGAGAGAGAGAGAGAGAGAGAGAGAGAGAGAGAGAGAGAGAGAGAGAGAGAGAGAGAGAGAGAGAAAGGATGAAACAAGCAAAAAAAGGTGATAGCAAAATTCAAAGATATATTTTCGAAGCAAGTCACGTTCTGAACGAAGACAGACACACAATGACAATAAAAACAGAAAAAAGAGAATAACTGATTCCACTAATGTTTGGTCTGAAGGAAAGCCAATGCACGATAATATTCCAAAAAGTTTCCCTTTTTTTTTTTTTTTTAAGATTTGGACAAGACAGAAATACTTAGCATTTTTATCACGGGACGCCATCGTTTTTTATTCTTATTATTTTTTTTTTTTTTTCGTTTTTGCTGACTTTGGAGCGATTTTATTCATGGATTGGGTGGGAAAGAAAGACGCAGGGTAAAGCTAGATTTTTTCCTCTCTCTATTTTACATTTCGAGATCCTGAGTGGGAAAGAAAGTGACAGAGACTGAGCTAGATTTTTTTTCTCTCTAACGTTTCAGGATGCTGGGTGGGAGAAAGAGACACAGATAGAGCTAGAGTTTTCTCCCCCTTTGGCGTTTCGGGATGCTGGCTGGGAAAGAAACAGACACAGTTAAAGCTAGATTTTTCTCCCTCTCTGAGCTCGATGTTTTTTCTCTCTCTAACGTCCTGGGCTACACCGAACCCTATCATCAGCCCGAAAAGTTAGAGATAAATAAGGAAATCTGCCTCTAACCTGTCTCTCTCTCCCAGCCAACCCTTCCACCTGTCGCAATGGACTTTCTACAATTTAATTTATATTTTTGGGGGAGACAGGCTGTTGTGGGGAGACTAATGGAGGCTGTTTCTAAAATCCCCTGTCTGTAAAATGAAAAAATCGACAATGGGCAACAAAAATGATATGCTGTAAAGACGTAATTGGGATGAAGAGGTTGAAGTAAGGGAGAAGCCAGATGCGTACGTGAGGGAGTACATAAGAGAGGAGTTACGAACAGGGCCGGATTTACCTGCTTGCGGGCCCCGGGACAAACTCATCAGCGGGCCCCCAAATTTATTGAAATCTGTACGGGGGCCCCATACTCCGGGCCCTATACTTGTTGTACAGGGGCCCTTACGGTTGTGAATATACTCTAAAATGAAATACTCGGTGTACACTTGAAACAAGGTTATACGCTGGCACACTGCGGGACAATTTAGTTTCAGTGGGCCCCCAGACACCGGTGGGCTTGGCTTATTGGCAAATCCGGCCCTGGATACGTACATAAGGGAAGAGATACGTACATAAGAGACAAGCAAAATACGTACATAAGAGAGACCAGAGTTTCGTCGGCGTTGTAGGCTGCGGGAGACACATTGACGAACACGAGCGTCTTGGCGTTGCCCCCAAGACTATCATGAAGCAGCATCGTCAGCTTACTGTTTCTGAGGGAGGAGGGAGGCGTCAGGAGGGGAGAAAGGGCGTCAGGAGGGGAGAAAGGGCGTCAGGGAGGGAGAAAGCGTGTTAGGGAGAGGGCAGGGTTGTCAGGGAGAGAGGAGGGGTGTCAGGAAGGGAGGAAGATTGTCAGGAAGGGAGGAGGGTTGTCAGGGAGGGGGAGGGGTGTCAGGAAGAGAGAAGGAGTTTCAGGAAGGGAGGAGGGGTGCCAGGAAGGGAGGAGGGGTGTCAGGAAGGGAGGAAGGTTGTCAGGAAAGGTGGAAGGGTGTCAGGAAGGGAGAAAGGGGTGTCAGGAAGGGAAGAGGGGTGTCAGGAAGGGAGGAAGGTTGTCAGGAAAGGTGGAAGGGTGTCAGGAAGGGAGAAAGGGGTGTCAGGAAGGGAAGAGGGGTGTCAGGAAGGGGGTAGGGGTGTCAGGAAAGGAGGAGGGGTGTCAGAGAGAGAGAAGGGGTGTCAGGAAGGGAGGAGGGGGGTCAGAAAGGAAGGAAGAGTGTCAGGAAGGGAGGAGGGGTGTCAGGAAGGGAGGAGGGGGGAGGGTTATGATCTATACTCCTTTCACACCAACTTGGCATAATTTTTTTCTTTTGCATTTTGATTCACGTAGCTCAGAGGCAGGAAAAGACAATACTATAAAAAAAAAAAAAAAGATTAATACACTAATTGTCTTAAAACAGTCTGCTAGGTCAATGGTCAGGTTCAAGTGCGAGGTCAAGGTTTGAGGTCAAGTGGGAGGTCAAGGGGAAGATCAAGTGGGAGGTCAAGGTTCAAGGTCAAGTGGGAGGTCAAGGTCAAGTGGGAGGTCAAGGCTCGGTCAAGTGGGAGGTCAAGGCTCGAGGTCAAGTGGGAGGTCAAGGTTCAAGGTCAAAAGGGAGGTCAAGGTTCAAGGTCAAGTGGGAGGTCAAGGGTCAAGTTCAAGTGGGAGGTCAAGGTCAAGGAGCCACTTACCTGTACGGGACGAAGGAGGACTCGGAGGACAAGGCGGAAATGACGTCACCGAGGGCCGAGAGTGACTTGTTGATGGAGTTGGCCTCGCGAAGCTGGTCGGCCGAGGCACCGCTCTTGCTCACTCTCTCACTCCCCGCAAGGTCAACCAAGGTCAGCTGAAGGCAAGGGGAGGGGTCAGGGGTCAGGTGGAAATGGGGTTAAACTAGGCGAGGCTGGGTTGGGTCGCGCTGGGTTAGATTTAATTAAACTATAGTGGTTTGGGTTAGGTTAGGTTAGGTTCGGTTAGGTTAGGTTAGGTTAGTTTAGGTTAGGTTAGGTTAGGTTACGTTAGGTTAGGTTAGGCTAGGCTAGGTTAGGCTAGATTAGGTTAGGTTAGGATAAGTTAGGTTAGGCTAGGTTAGGTTAGGTTACGTTAGGCTAGGTTAGGTTAGGTTGTTAGACTAGATTAGATGGTTGTATTAGACAGGATTACGTTTGATTAATTTACCTTCCCCTTCATAACAGCGCCCGTCTGCTTGGAGGTCGTAGTGAGGCAGATAACGATAAGGAGGTGGGATCTAGAGCTCTCCACGTTCATCTTGGTCGACGACGTGTGCCTGTTGGTCAGACCGTCATGGAACGCCTTCGTCAGCTCTTCGGCAGTACCCACGCAGCGAACGGTGGCCCCCTGAACGTGCACGCTGCCCTTCTTGTCGCGTTTGATGTCCAGGCGTTCATTCTGAGAGAGTAATCATCATCATCATCATCATCTTCCTCCTCATCATCATCATCATCACATCATCATCGTCACCATCATCATCAATATCTTCTTCCTCCTCCTCCTCCTCATCATCATCATCATCATTATCTTCATCATCAACATTATCTTCCTCCTCCTCCTCATCATCATCATCATCAACATTATCTTCCTTCTCCTCCTCATCATCATCACGTGTCTCCTTGATTACTAGTCAATATTTCCCTTCACACTCAACTTAGCCATCAACGTAACCGAAAGAAGTTGGGGATCTTTGTAAAATTAAACCACACGATTGAGAAACTAGAAAACTGGAATCCTGCAGTTTAGCGATTACAGAAAAACACAAGATAATCCGGTAAAAAACAATCCCACTTCCTTCAAGAGATTGGGTGAAGTGGGATTGCCCTCTTCACGCCGGTGGCTAGGTGACAAAAACATACATAATACATACAAAAACATACATAAAACATACACACAAGAACATACATAAAACATACACACAAAAACATTCATAAAAATAACACCCCCTTAAAACATACATACAAAAACATACATAAAGCATGCATACAAAAACATACATAAAAACAACGCCAGGTTTTCCCTTAAGGATTCCCCGCACCCAGAAATCGCTGATCATTATCGAGCTCCATCACACAAGCGGAAATCTGACTAAGAAAGACTGGAAAAAGACTGGATCACTACCTCTAAAAGTCTTAATCTCCCACATACACCCTAATAATAATCAATGTCTGAATCCATCGTTGAAATCGACCCTGGTTGAGAAAAAAAAAAATGCAAAAGACTGAAAAAGACTTGATTACATCTCCTAAAAGTCTTAATCTCCCACATATACCATGAAAATCAACATCTGAATCCATCGTTCACCTCGACCGTGACTAAAAAAAAAAAACTGGAAAAGACTGGAAAAGACTCGACCATTCCCAAAAAATAACTCTCAGCCTTTTAATTTTACCCCGGAAAAAAAAATGAATCTCTCTCTCACCTCGACCGTTCCTCCAGGCTTCAAAAGATATATAAACTTGACATTATAAAATTTTAACATATATGAGGACTCCTGAACGCTACATATGCCTGAAAAATACTGAAAAAATACATAAAAAATGACTCTCACTTGCATTTATATTGTGACCACCTACATCTAAATCTTTCCCTCACCTCCAATGTACCCCCAGGCTTGAGAAGGTCTATAAGTTTGTCATTATATAGCTCCATCATATAGGCAGACACCTGGACGTTACACCTGGCCCTTCCGGCCTCCACCAGCTGGAAGAGACGCTGGAATGCCCTGGGTGCGATGCCTGGATGCTGCTCTGACCCCAGCATCGTGTACGTCTTGCCCGATCCGGTCTGACCGTACGCCATGATCGTCACGTTGTACCCATCCAAGGCTGACTGGATGAGGGCCTGAGGAGACAGAGAACAGGTGTGTAGTCAGTCCATACATACATACATACATCAGTCAGTCATTCAGTCAATCAGTCAACCAACCAATCAAAATAATCTCCCTCTCCCTCCCTCCCTCTCTCTCTCTCTCTCTCTCTCGGCGGTGACTCACGGGGACAGGCACAGGAAACACGGCTCCCTCACCTGCCTCGCCACCAGGTAACTACCGGTATTGCGCTAACTGCCCTCACCTGTGGACGGATGGGTGCGGGGAGGAGGTGGAGAGGGAGGGGGAAGAGGGGGGAAGGGAAGAAGAGGGGGAAGGAGGAAGGAGGCAGGGGGGAAGAAGGGGAAGGAGGGGGAGGCACCGCACATCAACATCACAAACTCTTTAAGATATGGGTGTCGAGGGGAAGGAAGAGGGGAAGGGGAAGGGGGAGGGAGGGGAAAAGGGGGAGGGGAAAAGGGGGGGAGGGAGGGGGAGCACGTCACCTTCACAGCCTCTTTACCGGGGCCCTCAAGGGTAATCAAAACAATTATCTTGTCTTGGTTGCGCTATCTTAAAACGTCACGGAATATAAACAGGAAATTAGGGACGCCAGGATGAAGGTTGTTGTTTTTGTTGCTGTTGTTTTGATACGTGAACCCAGTGGACTGCAGGCTTGATTATGGAGGGAGTTAAATGGGACAATGTGGACTGATGTTAGTGTGAAGGAAAGACTAAATGTGTGTGTGTGTGTGTGTGTGTGTGTGTGTGTGTGTGTGTGTGTGTGTGTGTGTGTGTGTGTGTGTGTGTGTGTGTGTGTGTGTGTGTGTGTGTGTGTGTGTGCTGGGCAAGATGATGGCAAAAATGATGACTGCTGTGACGGCAAGACGCACATCATGATGATGATGATGATGATGATACTATGAGTAGCATAGTAGTAGTGGTGATGGTGGTGGTGGTGGTAGTGATGGTAATGTTGATGGTAATGATGACAGTGATAATGACAGTAACGGTGGTAGTGAAGATAGTGATGATGATGATGATGGTAGTAGTGGTGATGGTGGTAGTAGTAGTGGTAGTTGTGGTAGTGGGTGGTGAAGAGTTCATCCACCCATCCACCTCACACTCACCTCCACCTCCACTTCCTCATTTTATTTTTTTTATTTTTTCTTGTTTTTTTCCGGTCCAATCAACAAACCGGTTTCGCCACAACGGGCCGAATGCAACCGAGCGCCGAATTCTCACATCATCGTGGGAATGAGATGCTTGGAGGCGTGTTTGGAAATGTTTGTTTTGTGTGTTTGAAGTTTGTGCATTCTAGTTTCTGGGTTGAGATGATGATGATGATGATGAATTGTAGAAATGGATGGATGGATGGATGGATGGATGGATGAATGGATGGATGGATGGATGGATGGATGGATGAATGAATGAATGAATGAATGGATGGATGGATGAATGGATGGATGGATGGATGGATGGATGGATGAATGAATGAATGAATGGATGGATGGATGGATGAATGAATGAATGGATGGATGGATGGATGGATGAATCGATGAATGGATAGATGGATGGATGGATGGATGAATGAATGGATGGATGGATGGATGGATGGATGGATGAATGAATGAATGGATGGATGGATGGATGAATGAATGAATGGATGGATGGATGGATGGATGAATGAATGAATGAATGGATGGATGAATGAATGAATGAATGAATGGATGGATGAATGAATGAATGAATGGATGGATGGACGGATGGACAGATAGATGGGTAGATGGATTAACAGACTGACATCTCTCTCTCTCTCTCTCTCTCTCTCTCCTGGATACAAGCATGGCAGCTCAACTTAGAAGGCCTTGGCGCTGTTTAGACGAAAGACATTGGCCAAGCGTAGCATTACCACACACCATTTACCTAAAGAGAGAGAGAGAGAGAGAGAGAGAGAGAGAGAGAGAGAGAGAGAGAGAGAGAGAGAGAGAGCTGTGTGTAGAAAACGGGAAGGAGGAACTAAAAAGAAAATAGTCACTGAAAATATAAGAAAATAACGAAATAATTAAAAAGAAAATGGAGAAAAAGGCCTGTGTGTGTGTGTGTGTGTGTGTGTGTGTGTGTGTGTGTGTGTGTGTGTGTGTGTGTGTGTGTGTGTGTAGAAAACGAGGAGTAGGAACAAAAAAAAGTCTACTCACAGAAAATAAATGAAAAACAAACGAAATAATTAAATAAAGGAACAGAAAAATGGGCAATAGAGAAAAGAAAATGGAAAAAAGAACACGTAAAAGGAAATTAAAGAAAAAATAATAAAAGAAAACGAGAAAGAAAAATAAAAGTTGAAACGAAATAAATAATAAAAAAAAAGGCGAATAAACACGAACAGAAAAGGAAAATAAAAATAAACAAAAGAAATAACAGAATAAACAAAAAAAAAAGGATGAAAATAGAAAAATAATATAAAAATAAAAAAATAAAAAATCGAGAGGAGGTAACGAAACAAAAAAAAAAAGTTTGTGAAAAAGAGATGAAAAAGTAAGAGGGAGGATGGGTGTTTCCCGCGCCAAAGGGTTAAGTTCTCCCTCGATAAACATGAATGGGTTCACACACACACACACACACACACACACACACACACACACAGATAGATAGACACACACAGATAGATAAATGGACACACACACGCACGCACACACACACAGATAGATAGATAGACACACACACACACACACACACACACACACACACACACACACACACACAACTTCTTTAACCCCCTTAAGACGAAAATATAACTGCCTTAATCAACTCTACACCTGTATTTTTCATTCTGTTTCCCTCTGCCTATGACCTCCAGAGTTTACGGTGTCTTGAACGGATTTCCTTTTAGCCCTGTCACGTTTCTTTGAGAGAGAGAGAGAGAGAGAGAGAGAGAGAGAGAGAGAGACAGACAGACAGACAGAGAGACAGACAGAGAGAGGGGAGGGGGGAGAGCGAGTAACGGAGTATTTTTGGTCCAGTGGCTGACCCTGTTAATGACTGAATTTTATGGTTTTTTGACCCTATTGTGAGCGCCATGACAGTCGGTTTAGTTTTTATATAGATCTAAATAACAGCCACTGACCTCTAGAATTCACCATCACCATCACCATAATCAACAAAAAATGAAGTTGAGGCGTGGAGTGTGGTACCATCTTGTTAGCCATTGTTGTGGTAGAGTGACTGATGAGAGTGGATATTACGTGGTGCACATTTTCTATTCCATCCGTGGGAGGGTAGACTTCGATAAAATACCCATACCCACGTGAAGGCCTGATACTGTCCCCTACAATACAGGAAACAGATGGAGAAATTTATCCATTTCATAGCGATACAAAAGAGCATTATATTTACAAGGCCCCCTCCCTACATCCATCCATCAGAAGATCCTTGAATAGAGATGGTCAGGTTCGCTTAGCTAGGCATAAATCAGGACGTCACCCAGCCCTCCTAGGATACCAGCTTAGATTAATGCTAGGTGGAATATTAGAAAACACGTGTCCCTCTTGTAGAAATAACTCACATAACACACCTAACACATATAACACACCTACCACACGTAACACACTAAGGGACAAACACAAAAGCAAAGGTGTTGGGAACTTATGGGATGACCCCCTTTATGGCAGTTGTTTTCTTGCGGTCGACGGGTCTGTTGGGTAAGATTTGACTGAGGTTCAAAGGCAATGACATGCCAAAGACAATGAGCAGTGACTTTCCAAATATTATTCAAGTATTTCCCAACTGCCTTAAGAGAGGAGCGATAGTTTTGTCCTCAATCCTACTCTCCTGTCTCTCTCTCTCTCTCTCTCTCTCTCTCTCACACACACACACACACAAACAGAAACACATACACGCATACACACAAACCTCTCTCTCTCTCTCTCTCTCTCTCTCTCTCTCTCTCTCTCTCTCTCTCTCTCCTCACATTGGTATCCTCAAACACAGCCTCCTGGTCCTCGTACGGCTGAAAAACTCGATCAAAGAGGAAGGACTTGAGACCCCGCTGGGAGGAGTGTGTGAGGGTGAACTGGTCCTCGGCCTCGACCACTTGGCCGCCTTCTCGTCTCGCCTCGTCCTCGCTCAGGGGCCGAACTCGACAGAACACCCGAATCTTGCCCTTCATCTCCTCCACCTTGAAGAGAGAGAGACATATTCTTAGATGGGTGTCGAAATATGCTGGAGGGATCTGGTCGTTTTATAGTTTTTTTCATGCAGTTTCTTTCCCCCCCCCTCTCTCTCTCTCTCTCTCTCTCTCTCTCTCACCAGATTATAATATTTCTTCCTCAGGACCCTCTCCCTGTTGAAGTCCTCGGCAAGTATCCTGTTCTCCTCCTTGAGTCTCTCCAGCTGCTCCTTCAAGGCCGCCTTCTCCATCGCCACGCCCTCCGCCTCCTGAAGGAAAGAAAGGCACTGAATTACTTTTAACCCCTTCATTTCAACAACCTATTTCCTTTTTTCCTCTAGCACTCTTCACCCTCAAGCCACCTTCACTCTCAGATTTTTTCACGCTTTCACACGCACACTTTTTTCATTACCAACCCATCTTCACTTTCTCTTATTTTCACACTTCTTTCTTCTTCAAGATTAGATCATGGAGTGTTTATTTTGAGTGTCTTATTCTCGAGTTCAGGGTACTCAGGTCTAATTATCATATTATTCACTATCCTTAGCATATTATTTACTACTCTTGGCATGTTATTCACTATCCATAGCATATTATTACTATCCTTAGCATATTATTTAATGTCCTTATCATATTATTACTATCTTCAGCATATTATTTACTATCCTTAGCATATTATTTACTATCCATAGCATATTATTTACTCTCCTTAGCATATTATTACTATCCTTAGCATGTTACCTACTCAGAAATTATCTTCTCTTACTCTCATTCTCACACCCACCTTCTGCTTCAAAATGAGATCATTGAGTGTGTCCTTAAGCCTTCTATTCTCCTGGTTTAGCGTATCCAAATCTAACTTTAGCATATTACACTCCTCCTCCCGCGCAGCCAAAAACCTCTCCCCAGCCTCTACCAGCTGCGCATTCTCTTCCAGCCGACTTTCCAGCTCTCTGACGACCCTGGCTTGCTGTCTGGAGCCGTCGTTTTGCAGATTCCTAACTTCAGTCTCAAGTTCAGTAATCCTCCTCCTATACTCCTCCTCCTTGTGGTCGAACTCGGTGCTCATGATTCGAAGTTTCTGGGATTCGTTCGGGACTTTGTACGTCGCCTTTCGTAGGATTTTCACGACGTCTGGATCATCGTTGGATTTGATTTTCCCGTCGTCCATCTTGCCGTTCTGTGTTGCTGTTGTTGTTGTGGAGTTGTCCCGCTGGTTGAGGCTGTCCCGGTTGACCTGGGGAGGGAGAGAGGGAGGTCATAGGTCATGTTGGAGTGGTAATCGAGGTCTCCCACTCCTCCTCCTCCTTCTCCTCCTCCTCCTCCTTATCATCATCATCATCATCATCCTCTCCCTCTTCCTCTTCTTCTTCTCCTCCTCCTCCTCTCTCTCTCTCTCTCTCTAAATAAATAAATAAATACCTGGTATGTGGCTGCTGGGTCGTGTATCTTGGCTGTTAATTCTGAGAGGCGAGATTTTAAGGTGAAATTCTGGACGGTAAGCTCGTCTCTCGCCTTCTCTACCTGGACCTGTGGTGGAAAATCGTTACTATTATTAATATTATTATTATTATTATTATTATTATTATTATCATCATCACCATCAGTAGTAGTAGTAGTAGTAGTGAAGAGTTGAGAGGAAGGATGGACTGAAGTGCATTGGTGTTGTGATGAGGAGGGATAGATTGAGATGAATTGGGCGTGTTGAGAGGATGGAGGATAACAGTTGGGTGCAGAAGGTGAGAGGTGTGAACGTCGGGGGTAGGACTGCGAGAGGCAGGCCGAAAAAGACCTGGGAGGAAGTCACAACGTGACCTCAGGGACAAGAGACTGAGTAGGGAGGCTGCCAGAGATCGAGCAGAGTGAAATGCCGCCATTAGGTCACCAAGGCCGACACATGTATGTTGGAGTCTTCATAAACGATACGATACGAACGATGCCATTACAGTAGACATTATATATATATATATATATATATATATATATATATATATATATATATATATATATATATATATATATCTGTGGTATATTATAATCATCGGAGCATAATATGAGGTGTGTGTCAGGCTATACACACCTCTGCTATGTCAGTGCTATTCTGCCACGCCTGTGACCAGAAGGGTGTGTTGGTCTCGCATGGGGGGACCCCAAGGACGGTATATATCACTAGCCTTCCATAGTGTTGACTGAGTTGGGGCCCTTACTTGCTATGCTATGCTGCCACTCCCCCCCTTTCTCTCTCTATCTCTCTTTATATATATATATATATATATATATATATATATATATATATATATATATATATATATATATGAATGTATCAGTCTACAAGTAGGTTCAAAACGTCTTTATTGCATTCCTAGTATCTCCCTCAGCAGTGGCTCAGCAGTGAATCCCTTGCACCAACACTTCTATTATAATCACCACCCACCACCCCTACACCCATAACCCCTGCTGCCACACACCCACCGCCTCAGCACAGCACAAACCCTTACATTACACCACTATGTTCTTCAACACATGGACGTCTTTTAAATGGGCCTCTGCTGACTTCAGATATTTTGTACTGTTTTGTTGGGTCCTGTAGTAGAGAAAGAGAGAGAGAGAGAGAGAGAGAGAGAGAGAGAGAGGAGGGGGGGGATACGAGGGAGTCTCCTAGGCCTCCAACAACAGGGTCCATACAGAGGGAGAGTAAAATAGCTCGTAGGGGGAAAGTAGTACGCGAGAAATAGGCCGTGACCTGATGCTGACCATTATTTGTGTGGCGTACGCGTAAGAGAGAGAGAGAGAGAGAGAGAGAAAGAAAGAGAGAGAAAGACCATTATCATCTACCTCGTCAAAATCAATCTACTCATTATCTATTATTTCATTCGGTGGACCACCTTGAGAGAGAGAGAGAGACAACAGGGAATGAAGCTTGCTATTAGAACCCCTTCGTTGTTTGTTTTACGCATGAGGGGATGGGTGGTGAGAGGAGGGGAAGTGGTGTGGTGTGGTGAGATGTGGTGAGATAGTGTGGTGTGATGAGATGTGGTGAGATAGTGTGGTGTGGTGAGGGGGTGTTGAGGTGTGTTAAGGTGGTGAGAGTGTGGTGGTGGGGTGGTAAAGAGTGTGGCGGTGCGATGTGGTGAGGCGGTGTGGTGTGGCGTGGGGTGGTGAGAGTGTGGTGGTGTGGTGAGAGTGTGGTGAAGAGGTGATGACGAGTTACACAAGGTTCCACAGACCACACAGACGAAGAGGAGGAGGAGGAGGAGGACAGTGAAGTAAGAAGAGAAAGACATAAAAATAAAGGAGAAAAAGGGAAGATGGCGATTATGAACTGGACGAGAGGGTGTGACGGTAATCATTTGTCCAACCAACCCTCCTTATATCCGGGTCCCGTCATGGCGCTTACGAGAAATGGTACCCCGGGAGGCCTTATGTAGGGGTCGTGTTGTGGATTTTCATTTTTTTTCTGTCTGTCTCTGTCTCTTTCTGTCTCTGTCTCTCCGTCTCTGTCTCTCCCTCTTTCTCTCTATTAATCTATATATCTATCTACCTATCTATCTGCTGACAGACATATAGACTGATAGACAGACAAGTACACAGAGACAGACAATGAAACAGACACAGACAGAAAGGCAGACAAAAGACATGGATATACACAGACAGAAAGAGAGAGATAGAAAGCTCGATAGACAGACATACACAAAAAGATACAGATAGATAGAGAGATAGACAGATAGATAGACAGATATACACCCAAACAGATAGATACAGAGCTAAATAGACAGACAGACAGCAAGACAGACAGACTTAACACCCTTGATAGACCAACTCACCAAACCCAGACTCCCACGCCAATTCAACCCGGAATTAAATATCGCCAACACAACGTCTCACGATACCAAGAGAATATCCAAGGTCTGCTATTGTTCCTAATCTCCTTTTCTCTCGTCATTGGTTAAAAAAAGAGAGGCTATTTTTTTCCTCTCCTCCCGTGTTCTGGTGTTCACTTTGTTCATCACTGGTGGAAGAACACGGGGAGTGCTGTTGACCAGGATGTTATGTGGTCACTGTGGGTATATGTGCTGTGTTTAAGATTAAATTTTACACTCTTCCTCTGGTTTAGCGTTATATTGTAAGTGTAGGGATGTTGTATATTGTGATAAGGATGGATAAACAGATGAAACGATACACAAATACTGCTTTAACAAACACAGAAGGGACATGTACAATATAATAGATATAGTAATTACACACACACACACACACACACACACACACACACACACACACACACAGAGCGGGGGGAAATTTCAGGTTTTAGTTTCAGAACTATTTCATCCTCCCTAAAAAAAAAAAAAAAAAAAAAAAAAAAAAAAAGCGCAAAAAAATTCCATGCTTGTTTGCCGTGACTGGAAAGAGAGTCATCGGCCCCGAGGTTGTGTATTTCTAGGAAAGCCTCCAGTGATGGCATGACGTCACCACTACATGACGTCACCAATGTATGACGTCACCACTCCACCACCACCACCACGACCACACACCACACTGCCTAAACATCATACTCTCCCCCAGCCACATAAACAACCTGGACATCACCACCTTTGTGTACCATACTTCGGCTCCCTCAAGACGATTTTTTTTAGTTCATGAGAGACTTCGGCCTGGTGGGGTTAACATCTGGCTGAGGACGCGCTGCATATATTAAGCCGACTCCGTGCCTTCTTTACCCCTGCACGGTTATTCACTTTATACAGGGGTTTTATTCGCCCCTGTGTAGAGTACAATTCTCATGTGTGGACAGGCTCCCCACATGCAGCTCTTCTCAAAAGGGTGGAGTCAAAGGCTTTTCGTCTCATTAACTCTCCTCCTCTTACTGACTCTAACGTCTATCGATCTACCTGTTGCCAGACGCCTTAATCCCGTAAGGGGTGGCCACAAACCAATCGCCTCCATGTCGTCCTGTCCTACGCCATTTCACTGCCCTCCTCCCAGCTCACATCCCGCTCTCTCATATTCCTCTCCACTCCAATCCTCCACCTCATCCTTGGCCTCCCCCCCCCTCCCCCCCTCCACCTCACTCACATACACTCTCCTTGTCAGTCTCTCGCTCTCCATCCTCTCCACATGGCCAAACACCTAACATCTAACCACAAACAACAAATCAACTTCCTAAATCGAGTCACTGAGGCCCCTATCACGCCTATCATGGAAAATTCGAGCAAAATTATAGTGTGTAGTGTTGAATGACCCCCTCCAGCACCTCAATTCTGGGGAAAACTCTACTGACTCAGGCACACGGCACTCCTGGCATGTAGAGTATGCCTAACGATGCGAAGAGCTGATAAATGTAAAAGTTAAATTATTGTGTTCTAAGGGTTGTGGATAATCAGTAACTAGTGCAATAAAACAGCAGGTACACACACACACACACACACACACACACACACACACACACACACACAAGGAGAGGGAGAGAGAGAGAGAGACAGACAGACAGACAGACAGACAGGGAGACAGACAGAGACAGAGAATCATTAGGAACATAATAAACCGACGGGGGAAAAAAAAAAACACAGGAAAACAAACCGGCAGGAAAAAATAAGAAAAAGTCCGGAAAGTGCCATAAAGCTGCCCACTCACCAGGTTCTCGTTGAGCCTCATGATCTCCTTAGCAGCGTCGATGGGCACCTTATCCAGGCGGTCTTTCTCCAGCTGCAGAAGGCGCGTCCGAAGCTGCGCATTGTCCATCTCGCGCAGCTGGAAGGGTGCGCAGAAGGGAGGAAGAATTTTAAACCGTGGCAAAAGTGGATTAACTGCTGAAATTATGAGTAAAAGAGAGAGAGAGAGAGAGAGAGAGAGAGAGAGAGAGAGAGAATGTGGCTTTATAAATGAACAACTTTAGCGTCTTACTGAAGAAATAAAAAAAAAAATAAATATAGGCAACGAAATGAGGCGTCAGAGGACCTTAGATTTTCAACATCACTGTGCTTGTGGGATCTGTCTCTAAGTTTATCGATCAATTAATCCGTCTATCTATCTAACTTTTTGTGTATCTACCTACCTACCTATCTATCTGTCTGTCTATCTACCTGACCCACCTTTAGTTCGTCGACCAGTCTATCGGTAGAGGCCACGGAGCTGAGTGATTCCAGGGAGTTAAGAATTGTCTCCTGCTCAATGTGCATGCTTTCCAGATCACTCCCGACCGTCCTGTGGAAAGGAGAAAAGGTCAGTCTTCCTTATATTTATCATCACCATCATCATCATCATCATCATCATCATCATCATTAGCATCATCATCATCATTAGCATCGTCATCATCATCATCATCATTAGCATCGTCAACACCATCATCATCACTATCACCATCATCATCATCATCACCATCATCGTCGTCGTCACTACCATCATTATCATCATCATCATCAACATCACCATATCCCACTCCCCCAGTACAAACAGACACACAAATATAACCACTTCAGTTTCATCATCACCTCTCATCACCATCACCACCATCTCAATCCTCGTTACCTCCAGTCAGTTACAGACAGGAAGTACTTATCTCAGTGAGGGAATTACTGAGCCTCTAAGATGTTCAAGAGGAAGACATATTCTCCTTTCTTATTTCCTTCCATTTTATTATTTAACCTACAGAAATTTCGTTACGTTGGAATCTAGGGGCGATGCATTTTCTGTCATACAAGTGTAGATTGGATGGGGTACGAGAAATCAGTTGGCTTGTCCTTCAGTGTGGAGTTATATGAAGTTGGGTGAGTGGATGGTGAGCCCCAGCCTACCGTAACTCGCCCTCATTACACACCTCAAGTTTCCATACCTTGTAACTTCAATAATTGTCAAAAACTTGTGATTGATTTTAATTTTCTGTGACTCTATCGGCAACTATATAACCTTTCCTTTTTGCATCTTCCTCTCCTTTATCTCTCTCTCTCTCTCTTTACCTTCCTCTTCTCCCTGCCTCCCTCTGCTCCCTATCTCCCTCTGCTCCTTGTCTCCCTCTACTTTTACCTCCCTCTATTTTTGCGAAGAATACGTAGGCCATATTGACCCGGGGTAGGAAGTGTGAAGGTTTCTCGATGAAGTTCTTTGTGAGGCAGAGAGCGTAACAGGAGTGGGGAGACGGGGAACGGGGAGTGGGGAGACGCAACGGGAAGTGGGGAGAGGGGGAATGGGGAGTGGGGAGACGCAACGGGAAGTGGGGGGACGGGAAACGGGGAGGGGGAGGCAGGAAACGGGGAATGGGGAACGGGGAGTGGGGAGAAGCAACGGGAAATAGGGAGGGGGGAAACGGGGAGGGGGGGAGACGCAACGGGAAGTGGGGAGGCGGGGAACGGGTGATGGGGAATACGCAAAAGGCACGAGATGCAAACTGATAATATTGTT
>NC_136999.1:1517971-1550471 GCF_032717465.1 Coenobita brevimanus | reverse complement strand
ATGCCTCCTCCCTCTCTCTCTCTCTCTCTCTCTCACAACAATTCTTCACCCTCCCGTCATTCCGCACTAACCAATGAAGAATGTAATCTATATCTCATCCCATTTGATTAATGTCCATTCCTTTACCAATATCTCCCTTGCTTTATTTTTATTCTCTCTTTATTTCTACTTGTTTTCTTTATTTTACATGGCTGGAGGATTAGCCAATTACAGCCGGGGTTCGAATCCTGGTACGGGCAGCTTGCGTCGCTCGATTCAGGTGTCCATCCCTGCTAATTGGGTTTGCAGGTAAAAGGAGTAACTCGGGTAACACCTGGGTGGGATGGGAGGTAACTATGGTAACCTTATACAGTGACCTTGGCCCGTATTCGAGGCTCCCTAACACCTTTTTCTGTGCGATTTATTTTGCTTATTACACCTTACTGTCCTAGTTATATAAATCCTTTCAGTATCATCATACTCTGCATAAACAATGTACAAAAGGGTATTAACTAGCCATATCCAAAACTAAATCGCCAAGGAAGAGGTGTTAGGGAGCTTCCTTAACCGACAAGAATACTAGTCCTTGTATCCCAGAATGACGGATGAATAAACCGCCACAGACTCAAAGGCTTAAATTACAGAGATGAGCACCGCGGTCAAGAGCCTCATTGTGAGTGTGTGTGTGTGTGTGTGTGTGTGTGTGTGTGTGTGTGTGTGTGTGTGTGTGTGTCTCAATCCCACATCTTACCCTCCTCACACTCCTCCTTGATAACATGCAGGCTGCGTTGGTCTTGGTGGATGAACAGGTACTCAAACTCCATGTGGACTTAATTACAGGTGAACTCAGGTGACGCGGATGAGGGCTACTACACACCTGTCCAGTCCACCTCATCCACAGCCCGTATTCCAGTCCACCTCATCCACATCGCACATCTCACTTTCTCACAATCCACACTGCTTTTTATTACCTTTATATTGCGTTATTTGTAGCCATAGTTTCTTATATAAATTTTCCTACATCCACGCTGTTTTATTTTCTCTTATTATTATTCATTTTTTGTTTTAAAAAATGCTTCTATGGTTAAAATATTAGTATTATTTTCTCCTGTTAGCAGACGTGGTTCTGTTAAATGTGTCTATATTAACACTATTGCTGTTCTCTCTCTCTCTCTCTCTCTCTCTCTCTATATATATATATATATATATGCAAAAAAATAATGTTCCTAATTTCCTTTTCTATATTTTATCGCAACACAGCCAACTCTTTCCCTCTTTGCACATTCTTCTTTTCTTTCATGTAAATTCCAGCTCCCATTTTCTACACTTTTCCACAGCACAAACTATCTCATTCTCTTCTCATTTTCTTCACCACAAGTCCAAGTTCCAAAGTTATCATAAAATTCCAAAGTCACATTTTATTTTTTCACATAACCACAATTTTACTTATTTCTATATCTTTTTTATTTATTTATTTATTGCACATTCATGTCTTTTTAAAAATTGTCTTTAAAAAATCATCTCCCGTTTTCTACACTTCTCCACAGCACAAACTATCTTATTATTACTATTATTTTTTTTTTTGGCACATTCAGGGTCTTTTGAATTATATCTAAATTAAAACACCTCTCTCTCTCTCTCTCTCTCTCTCTCTCTCTCTCTCTCTCTCTCTCTCTCAGCAGCTCACTCACTGGTCCGTTTACTCCTCAGACCTCGCATATCTCAAAAAAAAGAAAAAAAAGAAAGAAAAACGAGAAAAAAAAAATGTTCACCTTCGTATAAAGATATTTTTTTCCTGGCCTACTTTCAGCAGTATCTCGATGGCAATTATCTCTCTCTCTCTCTCTCTCTCTCTCTCTCTCTCTCTCTCTCTCTCTCTCTCTCTCTCTCTCTCTCTCTCTCTCAAAAAAAATGCATCTCAAGTGTGGAGTAAAATACGGCCACTGATTTACAATATGCGTATGTGACTGAGGCTGGTGTAAGAAACATAATATCGCAGATGGAAAGTGATGTGGATGTGATAGGAAGCGTTACGAGAAACACACTGAGGTGGTTTGGCCATGTGGCGAGGACGGAGAGTGAGAGACTGACGAGGAGAGTGTATGTGAGTGAGGTGGAGGGAGAGAGAGGGAGGGGGAGGCCAAGGATGAGATGGAGGGATGGAGTGGAGAGGTAGGCCAAGGATGAGATGAAGGGATGGAGTGGAGAGGTGTATCAGGGAGGGAGAGTGAGCTGAGGGGAGGGCAGTCAAATGGTGGGTGACAGAGCGACTTGGAGGCGTTTCGTCTGCGGCCACCCTTTGCTGGATTAGGGCGTCGAGCTATAGATAAATAGATAGATAGATAGATCATGTCCATTTCTTTCCCTTCATCGGCGCTGAGGAAGAGCCTACACGTGGAGCGAAGCAGCTGCGCCGTCCACCCAAGAGTCAAACTTCATATTTCCCAGCGCCTCGCCGTGGGAAGGGCCTTGACCCGACCCTGGTGAGGCGCTGTCTACCACAAGGGGGGGTCGCATCCCTACACGGTGTATGGATAGGACTGTACCTGTAGAACCGTCCTATAGATTCAACCGCTTAGAGGAATTTGCTTGGGTAGACAAATCACAATAACAACAACAACAACTACAACAACAACAACAACAACTACTACTACTACTACAACGACTACAACTACTACAACAACAGCAAAAACAACAAAAACAGTAATAATTCAACCCTCTGCTATCCTTGTCAGTCCTGTAAATGCTAATCTTGCCAATGATCCTGAATTATTATTAAAAGTATAATTATATACAAATGAGCGCCCTCTCCCTGGCCACCTCATCCTCCACCTCCCTCTTCCATCCCAAGTCGAGGTCGCAGGGTACACATGGATAAACGTAACCTCGTCTTGTATAATTTAGCAGCAAGGAGGAAGGCTGAGTTTCTGTTTCTCTCTCTCTCTCTCTCTCTCTCTCTCTCTCTCTGGTTCACAAAGTTCAAGTCATGTTGGTGTTCCTGTTATATGCTGTTTCGTTTTTTTTTTTTTTTTAATATACAACAGAAATTTAAAAAAAATTAAAATAAAATAAAATGTGCTCACTGCATCCTAACAAAGATCTCTAAATCCTTCCAGCTCAACTGATAGCCAGGTGTAGTTACTCTCTCTCTCACATCACAAACATTAAAAATAAAATAACACCAAGACTCAATGCTTTGAGGTCACTTGCCCATACAACATTCGGACACAATAAAGAAACCACCACCACAGTATACAAACAACACATTCGTTCAGTGATGAATTATGCAAGCCCTGCCTGGGCTTCTAACCTCACCAAAACACACTACAGACCATACAGAACAAGGCCCTAAAAATATCACAGGCTGCACAGCTACTACACCCACAGACCACATACATCAAGAAGCCAAAGTCCTCAAAGTCAAGGATCACCTAGACACGAGAGGCACCCAGTTTCTTGCTGCAGCCTCCACAAACCCACACCATCCACTATATTACATGGCAGCACATCCACCCACACCAAGAAACATCAAAACAACACCCAGCACACGATACCATACACAAATACTGTCATCTCTCCCCCCTCGCCCACCTCAGACCAGCTTCCAGAAGCATATCCACACTCAGATCACTCGCCGCTCCATTCAGTCACTTAAAGACAACACACAGCTGCATGCACGGCCTCCTGACATCCACCCTTCTGAATCCTATCTTCCTCGTGAGGACAGGGTCCACCTGGCCAGGCTGAGATGTGGGCACCATCCAGCCCTCTTAAGCTACCAAAAGAGGCTGGATGACTCCGTCGCTGATGCCTGTCCAGGATGCAACACAGCACCCCATACTATTAAGCACATTATGGAAGACTGCATTGCACACAATCACCTACGCCAACAACACAACATACACTCTTTGAGAGCTCTGTGGGAAAGCCCGGTCTCGGCCATGGCCTTCCTAAGGGACTCGGGGCTGTTCGGCCAGACTGCCTAGGGAACAACTACTGTTACTACTACTGCTACTCTCTCTCTCTCTCTCTCTGTGGAGGCCTAATTTTTGCCTAGTAACCAAGAAGACGCATTCCTACTTTCTAACTACGGGTCATCAACTTTCATGCAACCACAACTTGTCGTTCAGGCTATGGAGAGTGACCCATTTCTGTCCGATAAAAAAAGAAAACAGTCTAGAGGTCGTATTCTAATTAATAATAATAATAATAATAATAATAATGATGATGATGATGATAAAATAATAATAATAATAATAATAATATAATAATAATAATAATAATAATAATAATAATAATAATAATAATAATAAATAAATAAATAAATAAATAAACTCATCTCCAAAACTACTGAGGACAGAATCAAAGTTTGTGAAAATTTACTAAAAAGATCTATCTATATCTATCTATCCGTAAGGGGGGGCCACAAACAAATCGCCTCCATGTCGTCTTGTCCTCTGCCATTTCGCTGCCCTCCTCCACCCAGCTTACACCCCCGCCCTCTCTCAAAAGATGATTTAGCGAAACCAGAGGCACCTGCGTGACTGTATGATAAAAATAATGATATGACAAATTCCACACAGGTAGCGACACAACCTTGGCTTCCACACCTGATGCTATTGACCCTAAAAGCATCATTAAAGTCAGAATTTCACGCCAAAATTTCGCGCCAAAATATACATATATATACATATAAACATACATACAAAGATACATACATACATACATACATGCAGACATACATACATACATACATATAGACAGACAGACAGATAGACAGATAGGCTGGTAGATAGATGGATAAATAGATTTAGATTTACAAATACAGGTTTATTTTCTTCTCCCCCTCCCCACCCCCACCTCATTAACTCCCCCCTCCCGCTCCCCATCCCCCCTCTTGATGTTAGATGGGTGAGCTGTAGCCTTGTAGAGGGGCAGGGGAGGGGTGGAGGGGAGGGAGAAGGGAGGGAAGGAGAGGGGGAAGGAGGGGAGGGGTGCTGTGGGGAGAAGGATGTGTGTGTGACGTGTTACGCTTCTCGCTAGACTCGCGTATAACACCATTGTATAGTGTTTGTCATTACACACACACACACACACACACACACACACACACACACACACACACACACACACACACACACACACTTAAAAATAACACACCTACATACCGGGCACACACACACACACACACACACAGACTTAAAAATAACACACCTACATACCGAGCACACACACACACACACACACACACACACACACACACACACACACACACACACACACACACTTAAAAATAACACACGTACATACTGGACACACACACTTAAAAATAACACACCTGCATACTGGACACACACACACACACACACACACACACACACACGTTTTCCTAAAGTTAGTGAAATGGTCTGGAGGCAACAAAAAAATAAAAAAAAAATAAAAAAAAGGAAAAGGAAAAAGTGGCCATTACAGGTGAGAAAAACGCCAGGTAGAATGTAAATTATCTACTACGTAATGTCCCTACTCATGGACGTGATCTACTCAATGTCTGCTGAAGGGAATATTAGTCGGCTTGTAGGTCAGTGCTTGGCGGTATAGGAAGTGTGGTGTGGTGTGGTGTGGTGTAGTGTAGAGAAGTGTAGTGGTGTGGTGGGGTGTGGTGTGGTGTGGTGTGGTGTAGCATAATGTAGTGTAGTGTAGTGTAGTGTATCGGCTATGACTACACCTATGACCACGGATCTGGGCGTGGTTGAAGAGGCGGGGGCCGTGAAATCACACACACTCCCTCACTCACAATTATTGCCAGCAGAAAAAAAAGTGATTCAGGATTATGTAGTGTAGTGGTGTGGTGTGGTGTGGTGTGCTGTGGTGTTGTGTGGCAGTGTGATGTGCTTTGTTGTGTTGTGTTGTGGTGTGATGTGGTGTGGTGTGGTGAAGTGTGGTGTGGTGTGGTGTAGTGAGGAAGCGGGAGCCGTGAAATCACCCACACGTCTCACACACAATTATCACAAACAAAAAAAATAAGAATGATCAAACCACTACTTCCCGATTCTGTTCTTCCGCTGTCTGAAAAACCCTGAGATCGAGACCCGGCGCTGATCAGACTCTAGGGCAAAGTCTGCTCCCCTTATATCTCTCTCCAACAAGCAGTAAAATTAGGGACCAAGATGGAATTTAGATTGTTGCGTATCGTGTTTCAGGAGAAGACTTGGACTTGGAATATACCGCGTCTCAAAGGCTGGAGAGAGGCGCCTTCAAGTGATGGCACTGATCTAACCGGGAGGTGGAACTGCCTGGTTATACAAACTTCCCTTAGCTCCCTCCCTATCCCCCAAAAGGACGATGGTGGACTGCAGGATCGGGGCAACTTCAGCCTGCAGTCTACTGGGTTCACCTTCAGATGAACCTACTACTACTACTACTATTACTACCACTACTGCTAGGTTCCTAAGGCGAAAATACGAGGGAGAGAGAGAGAGAGAGAGAGAGAGAGAGAGTGTCACAGATAGATACAGACTGATAAACAGATACATACAACAACTCTTCAGCATCACTAAAAACATACAATTTCTTAACGATGATCAAGAGTCGCACAGAGAACGGAAAAAGGGAGGTAACAGGTGTGCACAGGTAATCAACGAAGGTGAAGAGGTGGGCAGGTAAGGGCGTGACGGATAGGGAAGAGAATGAAAGGGAGAGGGGGAGAGGAAGTGAGAGAGGGAGGCGTGGGAAGAAGGGAAGGTGGGAGGAGGTCGTGAGAGAGAGAGAGAGAGAGAGAGAGAGGCTGAAAGAAAAATAAAAAGAGAGGAAGAAACAAGAAAGAAGATAAAATAGAAGAAGAGGAGGAGGAGGAGGAAGAGGAGGAGGAGGAAGAGGAGGAGGAGGAGGAGGAGGAAGAGGAGGAGGAGGAGGAGGAGGAGGAGGAGAGAAAACAGAACATGAACAAAAAGGAGAACAACAAGAAGGAGAAGAAAAAAAAACAGGTGTATGACGAACAAGAGGTAGCAAATTTAGCGGAAGTGACGGAAGAGTGGCTCCGTAACAAGCCTGCTACGACACCGCTAACCTTATCACGTGTGTGTGTGTGTGTGTGTGTGTGTGTGTGTGTGTGTGTGTGTTTATGCTACGTGTTCATATGCGTGAGGTAGGGTTTGTTGTGTTTAGTTTCTTTGTGTGTGTGTGTGTGTGTGTGTGTGTGTGTGTGTGTGTGTGTGTGTGTGTGTGTGTGTGTGTGTGTGTGTGTGTGTGTGTGTGTGTGTGTGTGTGTGTAGGAAGTGACCGAATGATGGGGGATGTCACCCACATGACTCATAAATTCCCAAATCAAACCCATTACCTCCCTACCAAGAAAAAAAAAATTACCATACTGCCACATCCACCACGATAAATACAAAGACACACTGATTGGTTTGCAGGGGGAGAGGCACCATCATTTTTATATATTATTTTTGGTGAAATTTTGGGGTTTTGTGAGGTTTATATACTTAATTCTGCACACACACACACACACACACACACACACACACACACACACACACACACACACACACACACACAAGGTCCTAAAATTGAATCAGATGTTCCCAAATGGACAAACACTATTTTTTTTTTTTTAGTATTTTTTGCCAGATTGGGGGAAAAAGAAAACAGACAAGAAAGAATAAAATGAAAACAAAAATATAGGCACCTTCGATCAAGTGAGTGAGGGGAGAGGGAGGGGGAGGCCAAGGATGAGACAGAGGGATGGAATGGAGAAGTATATGAGGGAGGGGGGGGTGTAAGCTGGGAACAGGGCAGGGAGATGGTGGGGGACAGGGCAAGATGGAGGCGACTTGTTTGTGGCCACCCCTCACGGGATTAAGGAGTCTGGCAATAGATAGATAGATAGATAGACCTTCCTTCGATCCTGCCCATCCCTTCCCTAGTGAACGTAACACCAGAGGGATATTGAACGTGGGAAAAAGATAGGCGTCCGTTCGGCATCATGCACAATCTTATTATCCAAGCCGTCCCATCTCTTCCTTCTTTATTGCTACGAAAATAAGGAACTGCTACTACTGCTGCTACTGCTACTACTACTACTACTACAATAATAATAATAATAATAATAATAATAATAATAATCTCAACTTTAATCTTCCTTCCGCCTTCCTCTTTATGGAAATAGGAGAAATTACATACAGAGATGAAAGAGAGAGAGAGAGAGACAGACAGACAGACAGACAGACAGACAGAAATACAATCTATCTACCTACCTGTCTATCTATATATCATCCATCTTATCTATAACTCACCCATCCACCTCTTCTGTTTATCATTCTATCTATCTATCTATCTATCTATCTATCATCCATCCATCTCGTCTATTTATCTGTATCTATCTACCTATCTATCTATCTATCTATCTATCTAAAGACCCTTGGCACAGCAGCGATCTATTAAAAATCAAACAGTACCCCTGAAACACAATTTTCTTTCTCTCTTTCTTTCTTTCTCACTCTCTTTTTTTTTATCTTTAACTGTAATCTTTTTTCGATACTCGCTCGAATGCTCTCAAGAAAATATTTTGATATTCCAATACGTTTAGATTATTTAGAAAGAATTTTGGATCTATTCTCTCTCTCTCTCTCTCTCTCTCTCTCTCTCTCTCTCTCTCTCTCTCTCTCTCTCACACACACACACACACACTCACAGACAGTCACAAGCCATTACCCACAAATCATCACTTCATGACTACGTACGCTTCATTTAACACACACACACACACACACACACACACACACACGCTCTTACTTACACCAAACTTGCACACAAAAAACACAAACTTCCAAACACACACACATACATACATACATAAACTTAGAAACACATATATACACTAACTTACACACACACACAAATACACTCAGACTCAGACTCTCTTTCCCTCAAAAAACACAAACTTCCAGACACACACACATACATACATACATAAACTTAGAAACACATATATACACTAACTTACACACACACACAAATACACTCAGACTCAGACTCTCTTTCCCTCAGTGTGTGTGTGTGTGTGTGTGTGTGTGTGTTTATAAATATTTCCACATCATTATAAACCAAACACTCTTAGCTTTCACCTCAATCGTCACACGAATTTTCAGTCAGCAAGTTCCAAATTCTGCTTTTTTCTTTTTATACCAATCGTTTTTTTTTTTTAAATATAATATCCATCACTTAAACACCATTTATTTTTGTATTTCTTTGCATATCAATTTTTTTCATATATTTTCAACACGAATTAGGTCACCGATAAGGAAGCTCTATAGGAAGGTCAAGATGCAGAAGTTGTAGCTCCAGGTTCAGTCGAAATGTGAACCCCGTGGACTGCAGGCTGAAGTTTCCCTATTCCAACAGCCCACCATCCTCCTCCTTTCGGTGGTAGGGAGCTGAGGGAGGGACGTATAACCAGACAGAGGCGCCACCTGGTTGGATTAGTGCCACCACCTGAAGGCGTCCCTCACCCCCACACAGTAGAAGGGAAGGACCGGGATTTTTTTTTTTTTTTTTTTTAATCCTGGACTCGATTCTGCAGGTAAATTTGAGTAAAAAAAAAAAAATACTTTAGCACCTTTTTTTGGATTTTTTTTTTTTCCTGGAGGCGAGTGTGTAGGTAAATTTGAGTAAAAAAATGTACTATAGCATCTTGAGTCTAAATATAAAGCCAGTCATTGAGGAGGTAAAAATACTGATGATCACATAGGGGAAGAGCGTCGCCTTCATTATATATCCCTAAAATCATCAGTTAGTATATCTCGGGAAAGGCTTGGGATTAGACTCAGGGCGGTATATGAAATTGTTCTCAAAATCCGCCCCAGAATAATATGGTAAAAATATACATAAAAACTCGAGACAGCCCGTATTACACTCCTTTGGCACTAAGACTTGTATGGCACTGTGTATAATTTTTGTGTCACGTAAAAGCCACATAGATGCTTCTTTCTTAATCACGTAAAAACTACATAGATGCTTATTTCTTGGTTCTATAGCTATTTCCTTCATTCCAAGCGGTAAATGTCCTTAGGTACGGTCTGCCATGAAAGCATACATCTTATACACACATATATATACATAATACCCTTCATTCCAGGCAGATTTTTTTGTGTAATGCATCATAATACGCGTGGCTTCATATTTCATCCCAAGAGGCACAAGTTCACAAGCCAAACATCGTCCACACACCACCTCATGAACATCCAAATTACTGGCAGACACACAAACACACACACACACTCTGGAACTGCCTCCCTCTGTCTGTATTTCCTACTTCCTATGATCTCCAGTCTTTCAAACGCAGTGTGTCCAGGCATCTCGAAATGAACGGATCTTGACTTTGGCTCTCTGTTGTATTGTTTTTGTTTTTTTCTGGGAAGGAACGGTTTGAGGGCTCCTGGGTTTTGATTCCTTCTTCCTTGCATTAAAAAAAAAAAAAAAAATAGTCCTGACTGTTTTCGTCCAATCGTCCATCACGTAGACTCCAGAACAATCAGGTCAGTGACAGCAACACCAACACAAAAACTGTGACTTATTCCGTGTTTTCTATCTCATGGAAAACGCATATGGAGGGAACGATCTCGGGGGCTTCCTGCCTTGGGTTCCTTCTTCCTTGCATAGAAAATAAAAGTACACACATTCTGACTGCCTTTTCTTTCTTCTTTTTCCCGCACACGCCACTCAGAGCTCAAACAACAATCAGACCAGCGAGCGCCACACGTCCACAGACCTCGACACCTAGCGACAGACTGACTCGCATCCCTCCGCGGTTCCGCCACGAGTTGCCGAGCCGAATACACCAAAATCCCTGAGGACGTTCGAATATGAATGATCAAAATAAAAAAATAAAAAAACAAAAATAACCGTAAATCACCAAAAATGTAAACGCAAACCACTGGGATGTCATTTAAAACCCAGTAACTATTAAAATTTTTCACGGTGGTTTTATGGAATGATACGGAAATGTCTCTAGATGAACCGAAAAAAAAAATCAGGAATCCATATCTTCTACGTCCACCAGCAGAACTAACACACACACACACACACACACACACACACACACACACACACACACTCCGAGATGCGGGTGGGTGTTGCATCATAGTTCCAGATCTTTTCACGCCCCGGCATGCATTGTCCACCCCCACTGCCTCACTCTCGCGGCAAAATGGACCCCTGAAAGACCCCACAATGCCACACAAAAATCCAGTTGCAAAATCTCTAAAGTGCCCCCCCCTCCGAATTTCGTTTTCTGTGACGATACCGATTCAGTCACGATCCAGTTTCTCTCTCTCTCTTTCTCTCTCTCTCTCTCTCACTGCATCCAATCAACCATAGTCCAATATCATCCACCATTAACCTTAGTAATTACATGTATCCGTTGTAATTCTCTCTCTCCTTCGCCATCAGACTGCCCTTCCTCCAACTCACATCCCATTTTCATTCCTATGGGCTACCGTGCCACTCCATCCTTCCACCTCATCTTCGGTCTTCCCCTCTCCCTGTCCTCCACTCTCGCATACGTATACTCTCACATAAAATAGCTTCGTCTACCACTTCACCATCGAGACTGTTTTCTATCGAGTCATGCCGTAGAAAACGTGGTGTGGATTGGGGTAACTCGCACACTGTAGTAAAATTCTCATACCTGGGACTCTTTGAGAGGATTGGTTTGGAAGAGGAGGAGGAGTAGGAGGAGGAGGAGGAGGAGGAAGAACAGGAAGA
Organism: Coenobita brevimanus; assembly: GCF_032717465.1. NCBI lineage: Eukaryota > Metazoa > Arthropoda > Malacostraca > Decapoda > Coenobitidae > Coenobita > Coenobita brevimanus. The sequence continues at coordinate 1,538,729 of NC_136999.1, read as the reverse complement.
GAAGGAAAGCAACCCTAGAAGAAGAAGGCAAAGAAAAAGAAGAAAAAGAGGAAAAAGACGACGACGCGAAGGAAAGCACCCCAAAAAAGAAAACGAAGGAGGAGGAGGGGTACTAAAACATTAACAAGAACTCCCTTTCTCTCCTCACAATCCATGCACTGCTGACTTACCGTGGTGTTCCTTGGGCAGGTTGGAGTGGACGGCAGACAGCACTTCGATCTGAGTTTCCAGCGAAGTCAGCATATAGTCTAAATTGGCCACCTGTTCATATAGCGACCTGATGTTCTCTGGACGACTGGAAGAGGAGAAAAATAATATTAAATCATCTAGTAGTATAGTTTCTCTCTCTCTCTCTCTCTCTCTCTCTCTCTCTCTCTCTCTCTCTCTCACACACACACACACACACACACACACAACATCCCCCCACACACACCCACACACACGTCAAGCAAAAAACATAAAAACACACACATTAGAATTTCTGCAAACTCCTCCCACCCACCTGGCCTGCAGACGGCTCATAGATTAACAAGGTAACATGGACCCACACCTGAGCTAATTAATGGCCAGGTGTATATCGATCTCTCAGGTGTTTGATTCACCGACCAGGGGGGAAAAAACATCACTGTTTTATTTTCTTTCCTATATTCTGATTTCTTTTTCCTGTTTGGTGTGTTTTTCTGAGTTTTATTATTGTTATTTTTTCTGCTATTGTTTTTTTCTGTTTTTCTTTTTGTTTGTTTAATTTTTTGTTTTTCTTTTGTTTTTTCTACTTTTATTTTTCTTATTTACCTTTTTCTTTTTTCTTTAGTCTATTTCTTTTCTTTCTTTTTTTTACGTTTCTGTATTTCTTAGCCACTTTTTTCACTCTCTATTTCCCCTCTCAATTTTTTCCCCTGTCTATCTCTCTTTCTTTTCTTTTTCTCTCACTATATTCTTCCTTTCTCTATTTTCTTTCTCTCTCTTTCTTTTTCCTCTCTCTTTTTTTTATTTTCCCATTTCCCTTAACATATATTGATTAGCCAGGTAGTATATCCACCAGGTGAGCCAATCAACAGGCAGGTATCGATTTTACGTTTGTATGAGTCACCGCTGGAGGAGGGGAAGGAGGGGGAGGGGACGGAGATCGACGCTGTGGGAACTGGATCTTAATTGTTAATGTGTTTTTCTCGTTCTCTCTCTCTCTCTTTTGTATATTGTGTTTTTTTAATTTCTTCCGTGTTTTTATCTCTTTAATTCCTTGGTTCTTTCTCCTAAATTCCCTGTTTTTTCGTGTTTTTTCTTCCCTGTTTTTTCTGTGTTTGTTTTTCCCTCCTTGTTTTTTCTTCCTTGATTGTTTTATTTTCCTATATTTTTTCTTTTCCTTTGATTTTCCTGGTGTTTTCTTTTTCCTCCTTGTTCCCTTCTGTTTTTTTTATCTTTCTTTCTTTCCCTTCTTTTTTCCTTTTTGTCTTTTTCTGTTTCTCTTCCTTTCTTTCCTTTCCTTTATATCTGCTTACTTATTTTCTTTCCTTTTCCCATCTTCTTCTTCTTTCCTCTTTTTTTCCTTCCCTTTCTCTTGTCTACTTTATATTAATTAAGTTTCCCCTCGTATGTCTTCCCTTTCTCTCCCTCCATCTCTCTTCTTCTCTTTTCCTTTATTGTCTTTTTTTCTTTACTGTCTTCTCTCACCTGTGATTAATTAGCCAGGTAAACTATCCAACAGGTAAATCTAGGACCGGGTTTTGATTCCACAGTTTTACGAATCACAGACGCTTTCTAAATATACAAGTGTGACCTAGGAAGGTAACTCGCACCTTTTTCTAACCCTCTCAGGCTCCTATGACCCACTCCTAGCAAACAAAAAAGAAAAAAAAGAAAGAGAGAAAAAAAGAAATATTCCCTTGAGGCAGTTGAAGTAAAAAAAATATATATATAGGAAATGAAAAAACCGCTATATTTGTATCTACGCTGATTTAGAACCACAATATCACCAAAATAGCACCACACTGACACCTCAGCACCTCAATAACACCACCTCAGTAACCCCACAGCCCCATAACACCACTTATTTCACCACAGTCACCAGTTAACACCACCACAAAAACAGCACAGAAAGGGAAGGAGCATTTTAGCATAACAATAACGTAACACCCAGTCAACATGACCACCGCAACACCAATCAGTAACACCAACACCACGGATTAGTCTATAGTAACACCACCAGGGACGTAATGCAGCCCAGTAACACCACATAACACCACATTTTCACCAACACCATCACATCACCATGCCACTAAGATGTCTGCTTTTGATGCTTGCTATCTCTGAACTATTTCTTTCATTAACACCACTAAACACCAGCACACAGCGCCATAGCACCTCCCCACAGCATTAGATAGCACCGTAGCACCACACTAACATCACAGCATTAGACAGCACCACAGCACCACATTAGCACCGCAGCACACCGGCACACAGCACACACTGACTGCCACGCGTGAGACTATCCACACCTGCTCTCACCTGGGAGGAAACACACCCAGGCCGGAAGTGACGTACGCACGCTCTCCCATAGATAGATACCGTAGATAGATATATAGACTGAGATAGAGAGATAGGTGGACAGACAGACAGACAGACAGATAGACATAGACAGATGGATAAAGTTAGGTAGGTACAGAAAGGAAGAAAGACAGACAGACAGACTAACAGACAAACAGGCAGAGACAGACAGACATATAGAGACAGACAGACAGATAGACAGACACAGAAGATCCATATACTCTCAGACAGACAGAAAGACAGACAGAGAAAACGCGACAGACAACAAATGCTTTTATACCTAACAAAATCCCAAGAGACTCACTTCAATTACTCTTATTATCATTTATTTATTATTATTTTTTTGCTATTTTCTATCATTTTTTGTAATTCCTGTGATGCTTTATTTCTCTCGTCATATTTCTCTCTCTCTCTCTCTCTCTCTCTCTCTCTCTCTCTCTCATAATTTCTCTAAGGTAAATTTTCTTTCAAATCGTATATTTCTCTCTCTCTCTCTCTCTCTCTCTCTCTCTCTCTCTCTCACACACACACACACACACACACACACACACACAAACGCCTCCTGTAACACTATAAACAGACAAACAGACCCTCCTCTCTTCCTGTTAACGGGGAGAAACAGTAGGGGAGAAGACGAAGATTGCACCTATCGACCGCACGGAAGCGCATTAAGGCAGGTATTATACTTTTCTAAGGTCAATATTTCCCCCAGAATACGAGTAGCAACCATCTAATTTGCCTAAAGGTCCCTATATGTAACCTGATGGGTGAAGAGGGGAGGAGAGGGTGAGGGGAGGGGAGGGGGAGGGGGAGGGGGAGGGGGAGGAAGAGGGTGAGGGAAGGGGAGGGGGAGGGGGAGGGGGAGGGGGAGGAAGAGGTTGTAGGTGAGTGGAGGGTTAGGGTGAGGGGGAGGGGGAGGGTGAGAGGGAGGGAGAGTTGAAAATGATAGGAGAGGGAGGTGAAGGAGGGTACGAGGGAGGGAGAGGGGGAGGGAGCGTAGGGGGAGGGGGAGGTGGGGGAGGGGAAGGCAGGGAGATAAAGGAGAGGGAGGTGAGGGGGGTAAGGGTGAGGAAGGGAGGAAGAATGAAGACAACGGGAGGGGAGGGAGGAGGAGGGGAAACGACGGGTGGGGTGGGGGTGAAGTGAGGGAGGAAGGAAAGCAGGAAGAGAGGGAGGAATGAAGGGTGAAAGGGAGAGAGGGGGATGAGGGGAGGGAGGGGGTGAGGGGAAGGAAAGAGGGGACCAGAAGGTGGGAAGAAGGGAAGATGAAGGGGAAGGAAAGAAAGAGGGGGAGGAGGAGGGGATGGTGATGAGAATAAGGAGTGAGGGGAGAGGAGGGAGGAGGAGGAGAGAGAGAGAGAGAGAGAGAGAGAGAAATGAAAAGGAATAAGGATAAGAGGAAGGGGTGAGTGAGAAAGAATGAGAAAGAAATAGTGAAGGATGAGGAAGTTGGAGGGGGAAAAGGAATGAGAGACTAAGAATGAAAAGAGGAAGAGAGAAAGTGGGGATGAAGGGGGAGGGGGGGGAGGGAGGGGGAAAAGATGACAGGAAAGGGTGGGTGGTGGGTGGGGGGGGGAAGACACAAACAAAACGCCTCCTCCGCTACACCCAAGACCATGACAATACAGGGAGGGGCAGGGTAAGAGGGGCAGACTCCGTGACAGCAAATTCCAAAGATAGTAAATTAGGATAGAAGATGACAATTACTGTTACTTTTACTACTACTACTATTACTACTACTACTACTACTACTACTACTACTACTACTACTACTACGGTACTACTAGTCCTGTAACTACTATGATCTACTTCTGAAGGAGGGAGGTGGCTGGTTATCAAGGTCCCTGAGAAGCAGAGCCAAAATTCGGATATCTGGCCTCGCACAGCACTCTCAGGCGGGGAACTCAACCACATATACACAAGTCTGGGCTGACACTACCCCGTTTTAAAAGCAGAAGATGAACAGAGGAAACAAAAAACAAAATAACACAGAGAAAAATCCAAACACCAGCCTAAAACACTATAAGAAAAAAAAACTACAATATATTCCCTGTTTTTTCTGAACTCACACACCTTAAATAAAAAAAAAAAACTCAAAAATAAAAATAAAAATCCTAGGTAAGGTTTGGTCACAGTGGAATATATATCGCCATTGAAAATAAAGGGAAAAAAATATTACCTTGTTCCCTGCTACTTATTGGGGCTACACTACACCTGTATCACTGTTAATTGCTATTCTCAGGTGAAAATGAGAGAGAGAGAGAGAGAGAGAGAGAGAGAGAGAGAGAGATGACATAAATACATATACAGTACTGTGGAAAAAAAAACTGTTGCAGAAAAAGACGAGAAAAAAAATATATCTAGTGCATAGAAAACGAGAGCATAACCTGAAGTCTTTTAGGGCCCACTAACCCAAAAGTCGTTCATGAGTAGGGATGCGTATGTCTCCACTACAAAAGCCCCCAGCAGAGCAAAACACAAGAGACAGAGTGTTTGGATAAAGGAGAGAGCGTATCGAGGTTTGTTGGGCTAGTTATCTGTGTGGTTTCCGTGTTTTTTAATGTACTTTTTACGTGTCTGGCTTAAATGTTTGATATTTCCCTCCATAAAGTTACTACACACACACACACACACACACACACACACACACACACACACAAACTTAGTCTCTTCCTTAAATATTACTTTTTCATTATCACGCTACACGTTTTCTTGTATATGTATTGTATGTCGTTTTCATATCGGTAAAATCTACACCAATAACATACAAAATGATACTAGAATTAAATCGAATAAATCGCTGCGGAAGAGGTGTTGAGAAACCTCTACACCTCCTCAGAGCTTGGTAATTAGAGTTCATGCATCTCAATCACGTCAGGTAACTACGTAATTAGTCTCTTAATTGGCATCGCTTACTGACGTGGGCAGCGGAGTGTGAACAAAAGAAGGCAACGGAAATGGTAAGGTGTGTGGCGTAACGGGTGTAGCGGGGATGGGTAATTACAGGTGTTGGTGTACAGGTGAGACAGGTGTTGGTGTACAGGTGAGACAGGTGTGACGGGTGTTGGTGTACAGGTGAGACAGGTGTTGATATCCTTTTATTTCCTCTACCATGAAGGAACAGTGATCGTCTCAGTTAACATATACAATTACCTCGAGCGTGAAAAATATCCCTGAGATGAACTTCCCGATAAAAACACAGCTCTGAATATTTTTAACTCTCAATACTGTGTGCTGACTACTCAAAAAATACAACCAATTCTTTTCAATCCCTTTTGGGGGCCACAGGAGGCAAGAGGCGTTGAAATACCCACGGAACGAAGCAAATAAAGTCCAGATCATCTACAGCTTCGGCCGCCACCTTACGTCCCTGGATGCGTCTTACACGGCAGAAAAAAACCTCCAGCCACTTCTTCATGCTGGCTTCCTCTAATCGGAGTTAAGCTGCTGTATTACCTATAACTGTATAACCTATAATTACATCACTCCTTAAAAACTGAGCAATATGTAAGAAGTATCATGCTTTCCAGGGAGACCTAATTTTTCATCCTGCTTGCCGAACATCAGCAGGCGAGGCAGGCAGCAGGAAGCAGGACGAGGAGAAGGATCCGTATTCTCGTAGGTTAAGGAGACTCCCTAACACCTCTTCTTTGGCGATTTATTTTCCAGACTTAATCAATATCCTCTTTTTTGCTCATATCTTTTTACTGTAGACACAGATTGCATGAATACCACACAAGAAAATAGTAAAGGTGCAGGTACAAAAATAAACCGGTAAGGAAAAGGTGTTAGTAAGCTTCCTACCCTCACGAGATTACTACCCAAGGACAGGTGGGTTGCTGTGATGACCAGGTAACATTACGGTGGAACTTCCTTAATCAGCAGGTGCCTACGACGTGACGGTGATTCCAAGTGTCTCTTCCCCTCCCCTCTCACTCCATCAGGCTCTACCCCCTCCCCCCTTCCCTCCAGCAGGCTCTACCCCCCTCTGACTCCAACAGGCTCCATCCCCCCATCCCCTGCCTCACTAACACGGGCGCAGTAGGCAGGATACACCCAAGGAAATAACTCGATGCTACCTGACCGACGAACACAAACACACAGCCCCTCATAAATTATACACTCCTTTCTGTATTCTAATTCCACCACACACACACACACACACACACACACACACAGATCCAAGCTACCAAAACACACTATTTTGTATGGCAGGAGCACGTAAAATATTGAAAACTTACAGTAAATTGTGAAAAACTATGCTCAAAAATAACCTTCATCGACAATCATGCGCCAGACAAAAAAAAAAAAAAAAAATGACGATTATTTATTCCATTATTTATTTAGTTAGTTAGTTAGTTAGTTATTAGCATCCACGAAGGGCCTCTCAAACTTACGCCCCTAGATCCGACCCTGGCAGAGAAAACGATAAATCCTTGAGTACATGTGAAGCATTTTTATTTTCCTTTATTTTTCCTGCTACAGACGATTTTATTCAGCTCCAGAAAATCCCATTGAAGTCTAAGGATGGATTACTTCAATATCTAACCCCTCCAGCTCAAGACGTTAATCCTAAAGTAGTAAATCGCCTAAAATCCCTTCCTAAAATGACCACAAATCGACTGAAGGTAGCAAAATCCAAATTTAAATATGGCGTCACTGATTTGAAAGGGTTAAGGGATTCGAGCCTATCCTGACTACTAATTAGGCTGTCAGAGGCTATAAAACGACTATTAGCGCTACGGTTGCTTGTTGTGGTGGTAATTAGAGGAAACAGGTGTGGTGTGGTGTGGAGTAGGGGGAAGGTGTGATGTGGTGTGGTATGAGGTGGGGTGAGGGGTGTTGTAGGGGGAAGGAGTGGAGTGTGGTGTGGTGCGGTGTGGTGTGGTGTGGTGTGGTGAGGTGAGGTGAGGTGATGTGAGGTGAGGTGTGGTGTGGTGTGGTGTGGTGTGGTGTGGTGTGGTGTGGTGTGTGGTGGAGTAGGGTAAGGGGGGTGGTGTAGGGGAAAGGAGTGAGGTGGTGTGCAGTGTGGTGAGGTGTGATGTAGGCGAAAGGAATGGAGTGCGGTGTGGTGTGGTGTGGTGTGGTGGAAGGCCAGGTGTGATGTGGTGCAGGTAACAGGTAAAGCTGAGGTGGAACGCTTGCCATTTCCTCCCAGACACTCCCTACTCATCGACGTACCTCCCTCCCTTCATTATCTCCCTCGCCCTGAATTCCTTCTAAATATCCTTCCTCATCCTACTTCCTTGAGAGAGAGAGAGAGAGAGAGAGAGAGAGAGAGAGAGAGAGAGAGAGAGAGAACAGTGGCAGGTGTAGAGAAAGAAAAAAAACTCAAAAAAGAATGAAGAAAGGAAAGAAGACACAAAAAAGAAAAAAAATGAGAGAGAAGAGAAAGACAGGACACAAAAAACGAGACATGAAGAAAAATGAACCAAAATGATAATGATAATAATAATAATAATAATAATAATAATGAAAAGGTACATCAATAATAATACTACCACCACCATTACGACTACTACTACTACCGCTACTACTACTACCACCACAATAATAATAATAATAATAATAATAATAACAAATCCACTCACCCATCCCTCAGCCTCTTGCCTTTGCTTCCCCCCATGTTAACTTGAAGAAGGGCCCTCTCTATAGCAAGTCCTTGGTGCCTCCCTTCCACCTCACGCAGCCTCCGCCCTACCTCCACGGCCTCCAGACCTCCAGGCTCCCTCACCAGCTCCAGCAGGAACTCATACTTCTCCCTCCAGCCCTTCACCACCTGCAGAAGGCGCGGGAGGCGTGAGGGAGGGAAATTTTCAAGGAATGTTAGAAATGAGTCAGGTAGGTGTGTGGTCTTCTTCAGGTGAGGTGTGGCAGGTGTGTGACTGCGTTAGGAGGGTGATAGATAGGATAGATATGGTTTAGATAGATAGATAGATGGGTAGATACGGACTGGTATTTGCGGATGAATAGATATAAATAGATAGTGATAAAGATGGAGATAAATAGTTAGACCAACACATAGGTAGGTAGACACAGACAGATAGATAGATAGATAGATAGATAGATATAGAGAAACAGAGAGGCCGATAGATGAATATATGGATGGATAGATAAACACACATAATACAAGAGATATACAGACACACAGATATACATACACATACACAGATATACATGTAGGGTTGATATAAAAATGAAATTGCAAAGGAGGAAAGACTGCAAAAAAAAATGTCCCCCCCCAAAAAAAAAAAATAAATAAAACATGGAGTCAAAATCAAAATTCCTCCATTTCCTCATCTCTCTCTCTCTCTCTCTCTCTCTCTCTCTCTCTCTATTTCATTACGAGTGTTTTATATTTTTCTGTCTGCCTATTTATCTATCTATCTATCTATCTATCTATTATCTATCTATCCAGCAATCTAATTATCTACTGAACTATCTATCTAACTATTCATCTGTCTATCAAAATCCAGCTATCTATCTATCGTGACGAAATCTGGATTCAGCCATCAATCCTCGCATTATACGCCTTCATGTGTGCGTCAGGGCCGTCAGAAAGCGTACACACACACACACACACACACACACATACACACACACACACAGACAGACACACACACGCACGCACACGGAAATACGGCTCCCACTCACCGCACGCGATCATAATATACTTTGATTTAGTTACCGCTCCAATAATCTGACCAGGGCTCGTTTTCCGTCGCTGTTCTCCCCTCCCGTTCCTCGTTTTCTGTCGCTCTCCTCTCTTTTTTTTCTGTCGCTCTTCTCTCTTTCTCTTTTTCTGTCACTTTCTTTTCCTATTTTTCTCTCTTCTCTTTTTCTGTCACTTTCTTTTCCTGTTCCTTTTCCCCTATTTTGTTATTTTTCTTTTCCTGTTTCTCTCTTTTTCTGTCACTCTTTTCCTACTTCTCTTTTCCTGTCTAATTTCTGTCTCTCCCTTTTGCTGTCTCTTTTAAACTTCCTTTCATTCTATCCCTCTTTTTCCTTCGTTCTTATTTTTTTTCTTTTTATTACTCTTTTTTTTAATATTTTTTTTGATCTGGATTTTTTTTTATTTATTTTTGTTATAGTTGGCTACTGTATTTGAGACTTACACGCACACACACACACACACACACACACACACACACACACACACACACACACACAACCAAGGATGAGATGGAGGGTGGAGGGATATATGATTGTGAGAGGGGAGGGGGTCTGTGAGCTGGGGAAAAGGCAGCTTGACGGTGTGGGACAGGGTGACATGGAGACGATTTGTCTGTGGCCACCCTTACCGGGATTAAGGTTATAGACAAATAGACTGAGGTAGATAGATAGATATAGAGATAGAAAGATAGATATAGACAAAAATAGAAAGACAAAGGAAGGAAATCAGACAGACAGATAGACACAGATAGACTGATGGATAGATAGATAGATAGATAAACAGATGGATAGACAGACAGGCTGATAGATAGATAGTAGATATTGATAGAGACAGGCATACGTACATACAGACAGACAGACAGTTAGACAGACAGACAGACAGACAGATAGATATACTTTCACAACCAGATAGATACATCATCCAAACCATCCCGTTTTCTCAATATTCACGAGAGAAAACGTAAAATTTGGAGGGTAAACTATAATATTCTTATGAGTGTGTGTGTGTGTGTGTGTGTGTGTGTGTGTGTGTGTGTCTCTCTCTCTCTCTCTCACTTTCTTAACCACCCCTTCCCACCACACCCACTTTACAGTAACATGTCCTCTGGTGTCTGATTTCACACACACACACACACACACACACACACACACACACACCATCATCATCATTATTCTCATCCTCGTCATCTCAGATACACACAATAATGGTTAGCCAATCACACACACACACACACACACACACACACACACACACACACACACACACACACACACACACAATTACCATCCAATCTCTAAAATATCTCATCCTTTATTGACTCCACACTGAATGTCACCTCGTGGATGTTACACTGATTTTCTGGCCTTGGCGAGAGAGAGAGAGAGAGAGAGAGAGAGACAAATTTCTTCCCCCCAACAGCACTGTAAGAAAACTTTAAAAATAAATAAATAAATAAACAAATAAAGAGATTAATGAAAGACACGATAAGGTAAGAAAATATAAACAGTATGACCTTTCTGAGCTAATAATAATAATAATAAAAATAATAATAATAATAATAAGAAGAAGACTGCTACAACAATAACAACAACAACAACTACTACTACTAATCATCATCGTCATCATCATCATCATCATTATCATCATCATCATCCTTGCACAAATTCAACACACAAATGCGGGAGAAGGAAGCAACACAGCAATACCTCGATTGATCCACACCTCCACTCCCCCTGCCCCCTCCCCCCTCCCTCATCACCCCAAATTTAGAGGAGAATCAATAAGTGGGGAAGAGGGGAGACAGATGGGGTGAGGGTGTGGGGGTGGGGTGGGGGAGTGAGAGTGGTAGGGTGGGGGTGGGGAGGATGGTGAAGGTGGTGGGGGAGGGGTGGGGGTGAAGCTGGAGGTGGGGGTGGGGGACTGAGGGTGGTGGGAAAGGGGTGGGGAGGGTGGTGGGGGAGGGGTGGGGGAGTGTGGGTGGTGGGGGAGGGGGTGATGATAGCAACAATAGAAAACAATGGCCTAAGGAATTGCAATATACATCAATTGCAACGATAACTACAAAGAACTTCAACTTTAACACAGATTTATTGAGCAAGGAAGACGTTAAAACACAAAATATATTCCTCTCACTTAAACTTGACCTAAAATTGCCATCTCCCCATCTTGAGCGTTGAGTTGTTGCAAAAGATTAACACTAGAATATGATGCTGGTCACGAAGAAGTGCTGTGGAAAGATGTAGAGTCGTGCTGAGTTGTAGCAAAAGATTAACACTAGAATATGATGCTGGTCACGAAGAAGTGCTGAGGAAAGATGCTGGGTCGTGCTGAGTTGTAGCACTAGATTAACACTAGAATATGATGCTGGTCACGAAGAAGTGCTGTGGTAAGGACGTAGAGCCGTAGCACTGTCTCTACCACTGAGCTACGCGAAATAAGCTGCAATAGGACGAAAATCTGGGCCAAGTTAAAATGAAAGGAGTATAGAGGAGACATTATGAAAAATAATAATGAGTTGCAATACAGGTTTTCTACAAGGAGGGCTAACGAGACCAAACTCCAACCAGGCAATTCACCACTAATGAGCCGACTAACCACCCAACGACCACGGCAATTACAGGGGCAATTAGGGGAGCACTAATTAGACAGGAGGGAGACGCAGGTAGGGCTCAAACAACCTCAAGCAGCCTAAAAAAATATTCGTCTATTGTCTGTCTACCTGTCTATCTATCTATCTACAGCCAGACTCCATAATCCTGTAAGAGGTGGCCAGAAACAAATCGCCTCCATGTCGCCCTGTCCCCTGCCATTATGCTGCCCTCCCCCCAACTCACACACCCTTTAATCTGGTCTACAAGGAAGTAAAAAACATCACTGGTTGCTTTACGTCAAGTTTGGTTATGAGGTAGAGTTGAGTCTCCTTGGTTACTAGTCAAATCAACCCTTCAGTCTGACTACACCTGGCCATCAACTGAGCTGAAAGGGGTTAGGGATCTCCTTGATTACTAGTCAAATCAACCCTTCAGTCTGACTACACCTGGCCATCGACTGAGCTGAAAAGGGTTAGGGATCTTTGGCAGGTAAAACTAGACAGGTAAAAGTAATCAGCTTGTTCGTCATCGTACGGAAGGGTTAAATTTTTACGATTGACTGAAATACAACAAAAGAAAACTCGTAAACTCGTCAAGGTAAACACACACACACACACACACACACTCGCTGCACTTTATATTCTGAAACAAAGACAAAGGTTTTAGAATGTCTGTTTTAGTATATATCAATCCTTCGGGAGCGGGAGGGCAAGGGGGGTCAGAGGGGGGAAGTTGGTGAGGGGGGCAATGAAAAAACCGGGGAGGGGGGGGAAGAGACATAAAGCAGGTGTAATGCTGGAGGAGGAGGAGGAAGGGGGGGAGTGAAGAGGAGGAGGGGGGGAGGAGGAGAGAAGGGGAGGAAGTAACCTGGAGGGGAGGGGAGAAGAGGGGAGAGGGGTGGGGAGTTAGCAAGCTCTGGAAAATATACCATCGAGGAAGAAAGAAAAGAGAAGAAAAAAGGAGGAAAGAAGAAAAATGAATCGTGAGAAGAAAAAAAGAAAGAAAATAATTTAAAGGAAAAAGGAAAAAGAATAGCCGTGGGATTTGCAACTTTCCTTCAACCTGTGCAACACTGAACAAGAAAAGGTAAAGGAAAAATAGATTGCAACATTGACTCATGCAACACAAGGTCATTCAACAGCCTAGTACCTGCATTAATACGGAATAAACTCAACTATTTCATTTTCTTATCCTTGAAAGCTTCTGTTAAAATCTATAGTCTTTTCATGTTCACTTGGCCCAGGTTTTCGTCCTTTTGCAGCTTATTTCACGTAGCTCAGTGGCAGAGGAAGACAATGCTATGATTATATTTTAGAGATGAGAATAAGGGGCATTTCTTATCCTTAACGCTTCTCAACTCCATCCCACCCACACACACCCACTTCTTCGCCCCTCCAACCCCTCCCCAACCCCACCCTACCCACCCAATACTCCTTGACCTCCCCGTTCCTTCCTCAACCCCTATCCTACTCACCCACACCCCTCTCAGCCTCCTCCAACCCCCCTCCATCCCTCCTCAACCCCACCCACACCCTCTCAACCCCCCTCCAACACACATCAACCCCACCCCACAGCCACCCAACCCCCTCCAATCCTCCCCAGTCCCACCCACACCCTCTCAACCTCTTCCAACCCCACCCACACCTACTCAACCCCCCTCCACCCCCACCCCAACTCTACGCCCCACCTCCCCCCTCCCTTCTCTTCCCCTCCCCCCATGAGGAAGGTTTTGGAGGTTAAAGGGTGAGTGAATGTCCGTGGGGTTATTGTCAAGGTCTCTCTCTCTCTCTCTCTCTCTCTCTCTCTCTCTCTCTCTCTCTCTCTCTCTCTCTCTCTCTCTCTCTCTCTCCTACAGACTGTGTCCACCTCTGTTCCACTCACTGACCACACCTGCCCCATCTTATATCCTTCTCACCTGTTCTTTCCTCTCCACCTGTCCCTTTTCTTCCCTTGTGTCTTAGCTCTCTCTCTCTCTCTCTCTCTCTCTCTCTCTCTCTCTCTCTCTCTCTCTCTCTCTCTCTCTCTCTCTCTCTCTCTCTCTCTCTCTCTTTTTTAACATGGTTTATTGCCGAGTTACATTTTGTTGTTGTCAAGGTCTTAAAAGTTACCTTCGAAATCTAAGCTACAGCAACTAGGTTTGCCAGACAGACTGACAGAGACAGAGACAGACAGAGACAGAGACTGAGAGAGAGAGAGAGAGAGAGAGAGAGACAGTAATGCAACCTTCACAGGCTTCCATCATGTCTACCATTTAGCTCACTAGACCGAAGAATTTTTTTTTTTTAATGTTGAAGGTTCCTCGTGTGACGGATTTACACCCAAATATATTAAATTCCAGACACTGACTAACCATCATCATCATCACCATCATCATCATCATCATATCATCATCATTAGTATTATCACCACCCTTACCACCACCACCACTATCATCGTCATCATCATCATCTTCATCATCATCATCATCATCATCATCATCATTATCATCATCATGATCACCATCAACACTATCAACATCATCATCATCAAAGCTTTACAGTATATATTAACAACCCTCTCTCTCTCTCTCTCTCTCTCAGCGTCAGGAGAAGTGAAATGAGGAGTTATAATGATATGCTGAGAGTAACTTCCGGCCACCCTCCCCCCCCTTTCCTTCCTCCCCCTCCTTCTTTCCCCTCCCCTTCTTCCTCTCCCCTCCCCTTCCTCTCTCCTCCCCTCACACACCTCCCCCCTCCTCTTCTCCGTTTCTCTCTCTCTTCTGTTTCCTCTTCTTCTCTTCTCTCCCTCCCCCCTTCCCTCCCCCCTCCCCCCTCCCCCCCTACCTCCATTGTGGCCCACATCGTGACACGGGGGTCATAGTGATGGTGGTAGTTGTGGTGATGGTGGTAGTTTTGGTAGTGATGATGGTGGTAGTTGTGGTGGTGGTGGTATCTGTGTAAGTGGTGTTAATTGTGACAATTGTGGTGGCGATGGTGGTAGTTGTGGTAGGTGTGGTAGTTGTGGTAATGGTGGTAGTTGTGGTGATGGTGGTAACTATACTGATGTGATGTAAATGTTGGCTGTTGTGGTGAAGCATGTGCAGGGATGATGTTGGTTGCTGTGGTGATAGTGATGGTGGTGATGACTGAAGAGTGTGGTGTGAATGTGGTGATGGTGGTGGTGAAGACTGAGAAGAGTGTGGTAAGAATGTGGTGAATGTGGTGATGGTGGTGGTGATGGCTGAGAAGAGTGTGGTAAGAATGTGGTGGCGTACAAGAAGAATGTGGTAAATGTGATAGGTGTGGTGAATGTGGTGGAGGTGGCGTGTTCCCTGCATCATTTTACAACTTAGCGTGACCTCAGATGCCCCCCTCCTCGCCCCCCCTCCCCCCCTCCAGCACCGCCCCCCTCCCCTCCTCAGCCCCCCCCCTAGATCAATACGAAATGACTCCCCTCTCCCTTCTTGCACCCTCGGAAGACGAACAAGGGGAAGAAGACAGAGAAGAACACTATCATCATCATCATCATCATCATCATCATCATCACCATCATCATCATCATCATCATCAAGAGCAACAACATTATTACTACCTTCGTTTTTATCAACATCTACCTCACCACCATCATCATCATCATCAATATCATCATCATCATCATAATCAATATCTTCTTCATCATCATCATCATCATCATCATCAATATCATTTTCATTAACATCACCATCAATATCATCATCATCAATATCATCATCATCATCATAATCAATATCTTCTTCATCATCATCATCATCATCATCATCAATATCATTTTCATTAACATCACCATCAATATCATCATCATCATCATCAATACCATCCTCATCCTCATCATCATCATCATCAACAGCTTATTTCACGTAGCTCAGTGTCAGGAAAGGACAATACTACGGCTCTGCATCGTTTCCGTAGCACTTCTTCGTGACCAGCATCGTATTCTAGTATAAATCTATTGTTACAACTCAACATTCAAGATGGAAGGGATGGCAATTTTGGGCCAAGTTAGAGCAGAAGTAGTACAGGGAAGGAATTACAAAATGTACATAAATTTTAGTACCGTAACGGGGATTTTATGAAGTACAGTAATGCTCCGGGAAATGTTACGTAATGTATTGTACTGGGGTAGTCTGTATAATCTCTCTCTCTCTCTCTCTCTCTCTCTCTCTCTCTCTCTCTCTCTCACATCATTTATAGTTTTACTCTAACCCCACCCTCTCTCTCTCTCTCTCTCTCTCTCACGATCTTTCTTTCCCCTTTCTCGTACAATATAAATTCTATACTCTCTCTCTCTCTCTCTCTCTCTCTCTCTCTCCAAGGGTGACTCCAGGCCAAAGCACCGTAACACCTCAAGCTTTTTCTTCAGTCTATATATATATTTCTTTCATTTTTTTCCAGCCAACTCTTTTATCCTGTCCCTCCCTCCCTCCTTCCTTCCTTCCTTCCCTCCCTCCCTTCCTCCCTCCCTCCCTTCCTCCTTCCTTCCTTCCCTTCCTTCCTTCCTTCCCTTCCTCCCTCACCACCACTTCCTGCTGGCAATTTCTGAGACAATTACTGTTATGTTCGCACTCTTGCTGCGGAGGAGTCATCGTCATCATTATCATCATCATCATCGTCATCATTATCGTCGTCGTCATCATTATCGTCATCATCATCATCATCATCACAGCCCTTTTCTCCATTAACATAGGCAGCAATTCAACATCTCAAAACCACCCCCAAATTTTCCTTTCCGCTGTGCACCAAAAATATAAATCACTCACAGAAAGTTATACGATAAAAAAGACACATTAAATTTCTGACCAAAACCCTGAAAAATGGAGCTAATTCATAAAAAACTGAGGTCATGCACTGAGCGTCTGAATCATGCGTTAAAAATCTGTCATGAAGTGGATATGAGAAGCACGTCTTTGGAATGTCATGCAGTGTGCTCCTAAAAAATGCAGTTAAAATTAAAAGACTGAGACATGGATTTGCACTTAAAGAGAGAAAAAAGAAAATAGAGAGAGAGAGAGAGAGAGAGAGAGCACTCCCTCTTTTTTTGTAGCTCTCATTTATAGCCTTCCTGCGCAATTCTATAGTCAACCCCTTTCTACAGCCCCCCCAACTGCAAATCTTCACCTTCCCCAGCCCACACCTGCCGACCTGGCCATCTCAGCAGTCACCTCGCCTCGGAGTCAAGGTTCTGGATGGGGGAGTGAGCAAATAGGTAGGAGGCGAACCCGGGACGCTAATATCTGAACACCGCAACCTACCAACACCAGAAAATTGCCAACACCAGAAATTGCCAACACCAGATACTGCCAACACCAGAAATTGCCAACACCACAAATTGCCAACACCACAAATTGCCAGCACCATAAATTGACAACACCAGACATTACCAACACCTGAAAATTGCCAACATCAGAAAATTGCCAACACCAGAAATTGCCAACACCAGAAATTGCCAACACTAAATATTACCAACACTAGATATTACCAACACCTGATAATACAAACCCTACCAGATTCTACCAACATCAGAAATTGCCAACAACCCCACAATCTACCAACCCCACAATCTGTCAACCCCAAATTCTACCAACACCCTTTCCTGATTATGGTATGGGTGACAGTCAGGTGAGGAAGCGACTCCCACCTGCTTTATGGGTCACACACACACACACACACACACACACACACACACACACACACACACACACACACACACACACACACACACGGCAAAGAGTAACAACAGATGCATCTTTTAACAGACGATGAAGGAAGGAAGGAAGGAAAAAACATCTAAAAATGAAAACAAATCTTTCTAACAGTTATATCAAACTTCCCTAACTCCTCTAACTCACTTCTAACGTTCTATAATCCCTTCTAAGATCAAGGCGTCAGCTGGGGGAGGAAGTTAGTAAGATCCACATGAGGGAAGGTACAGGAAACGGTAAATTGTTGTATTATGTGTGAGAAGATCCTAGTGTGGTAGGGTACACCTCTCCACCCTCACCACAAAAACACTTATTATCTATCTGTCTATCTATCTACCGATCTATCTGTCTATCTCTCCATCGATCCATCCATCCATATCCATCTATCTATCTTTCTCTCTATATATCTACCCATCCATCAGTCCACCCAGCTATCTATCTATCTACCCAACCATCCATCTATCTGTCTATCTATCCGTCATCGTCCGGAAGGGGTTAAAATTACGGGTTAGTTATATTACCGTATTATTTCCTATCTTTAATTACCTTATAATAAACTCTAATTACATGCATTATCATATCGGTAATGGCTGTTCCTTATATAATAACTCTCTCTCTCTCTCTCTCTCTCTCTCTCTCTCTCTATCTATCTATCTATCTATCTCTCTCTCTCTCAGTTACCCCTCTCCTGCAGTCCCCCATCCTCCTTTCGGGGGATAGGGTGGGAGTTGAGGGACGTTTGTATAACCAGGTAAAGATGCCGCCACACACACACACACACACACACACACACACACACACACTTTCGTACTTAACCAGCATGGAAAATATTAAAATTCTGGCTATCACTCTCCCTACACTGGATTTCGCACATAATACAGATAAGGAGTATTTACTATAGATCACAAAATATTTTTATATGGACTTTTTAAAACGAAAATGGTTGCTAGAGTGTCTGATGATAATAATAATAATAATAATAATAATAATAATAATAATAATAATTACAATAATAATAATAATAATAATAATAATAATAATAGCTGTCAGGAGCGGTGAACTTGCATACAGTGAGTGTGTTGTGTTTGTGAAGGAGGGATGAGTTGACATGTTCACAATAGCGGTACCTGCTGAAGTGTAGCGGTACCTGCTGAAGTGTAGCGGTACCTGCTGAAATGTAGCGGTACCTGCTGAAGTGTGGTTAGCCTAGCAGCCATGGTCGCTACTTTTCTATGGCAGAATGGTACTATCACTCTCGCCTTCTTCCTTACTCACTCATAGCACGCTCCTCGTGTGTGTGTGTGTGTGTGTGTGTGTGTGTGTGTGTGTGTGTGTGTGTAAAAACAGCCACCATTGCAACACCGTTTACAATACACTGTCAAAAACCACAACCATTTACACTGCCAACACCAACACTTAACAATTCTTACTCTTTCTTTCCCTAACACTCCCTCAAAAAAAATAATAATAAAAAAATCTATCAAAAACACCCAGAGTTAAAATATATACACCAAAATTTCGAATCATTACTATTTTTTAGTTTTTCTTCATTGTTTTCGTCAGATCTCAAAAATTTAATCATTCATTCTTTTTCAAAATTTTACACATAATTATTCATGCACATCCAGACTGAAGGAAAACTATTATAACTTAAAGATATGATAATTCTGATATATGCCTCCCCAAAATCCATATATATCCTTAGCATCCAAATCTGTCCTATTCATTCCACACGTGCATTTGATTATATAATTTCCACACGTGCATTTGAGTATATAAAAATTCCACACGTGCATTTGTTTATATAAATTCCACACGTGCATTTGTTTATATAAATTCCACACGTGCATTTGTTTATATAAATTCCACACGTGCATTTGTTTATATAAATTCCACACGTGCATTTGTTTATATAAATTCCACACGTGCTCTCTTAAAATAGACTTAAATGTAATCATCATCATCATCATCATTATCATTATCATCATTATCATCATCATCATTATCATCACACACTGTCCTTCAGTTGCACCAGATCTATGCATTCTTATACTCTCTCTCTCTCTCTCTCTCTCTCTCTCTCTCTCTCTCTCTCTCTCGTTCAGTGACCTAGTGCGAAATATGAGGCTTCTTCCTGGTTCCGGTTTCCTGTTAGATTTGCAATATTTTTCACTTTTTTTATTATCTTTCTGCTCAAGTTAAAATCATTGCCTTCACCTCTCGCAACACACACACACACACACACACACACACACACACACACACACACACACACACACACACAAGACGCTGGCGAACTGTAGGGTGTCAAATGCCTTGTGATTTTTGGAGTGACGAGCACCTTTGGCGTGTGTGAGGGTGAGTCAGATGTGTGTGTGTGTGTGTGTGTGTGTGTGTGTAATATGTGTACGTGCAACATGTGTGCGTGCAGTGACCACCGCCACACCACAAGACAGCCGTAAGCCAAGCGTGACCGCACTGTTTGACCGTTCATTCAACCACACCGCTTCGTCACACCCCCACCCCTTCCTTCACCCCTACACACCCCCACCCTCACCCCTACACACCCCCACCCTCACCCCTACACATCCCCACCCTCATCCCTACACCCCCCATCCCACATTTACACCCCCACCCCCTACACACTATCTTCTCTTACCCCACACCTCCCTTTAGACCTGCCCCCTCTCCCCTCCATCCCACCCCCTATCCCTACACTCTCTTCTCAACACCCCTTCACCCCCCTCTTCACCCCAGCTCCCCTATACCTCATACACTGCTTTCTCTTCACCCCTTCGCACCCCTCTCCCCTCCCCATCACGGCTCCCCACCCCCACCCTGTTCTACCTTCCACCTTTTCATCACCCTACCACACCCCAAAATCCACCCCCCCTCTCTCTCTCTTTCCACCCTGTCCCACCCTCACCCATACCCCCCTTCTATCTCCCCTCTCTTCCCCACACCTCTTCTGATTTTCCCCTCGTCACCCCTCACCCCGAGATCTGTCCCCTCCCTATCCTGCTCCCCACACCCTCACCCCACCTCCTCCAAGTGTTCAAGTTTCTCCCCACCTCTCTCTCTCTCTCTCTCTCTCTCTCTCTCTCTCTCTCTCTCTCTCTCTCTCTCTCTTACACACACACACACACACACACACACACACACACACACACACAAAATCACGTACACAGAAGGAAAAAGACCCATAAAGCATGAAAGATGAAACGGGGGGTGGTT
>NC_136999.1:1510471-1512971 GCF_032717465.1 Coenobita brevimanus | reverse complement strand
ACAGTTGAAGAATAAGATGAAAACTTATGACAAAGAAATGGGATGAAATAGGCGAGGGGGAGAGAGAGACGGGGGAGGGGGAAGAGAGAGGGGGAGGGAGACACAGGGGGGGTGAGGGTGAGAACTTCCTCCCCGGGTCACCTCCACCGTTATAATGACACCCCCTCCCCTCCCCTCCCCGCCCCTCCCCTCTTTTCTACCCTCCCCTCTGCAGTCGTCTCCCTTTTGTCCCCTCCCCTCCAACTCTCCTCTCTTTCCTTTCCCTCCTCCCCTCCCCTGCAATGCAATCTTCTCTCCCCTCCCCTCCTCTCCCCTCCCTTATTCTCCCTTTCCACCCACTCTCCTTCAACCTGCACTCTTTTCCTCTTCCAACTTCCCCTCCCCCTCTCTCTCTCTCTCTCACACACACACACACACTCACAAATATCAAGGAAACCCCAAAGACAATCCCAGAGTTTACACTATACTCTTGTCACTCTAACTTAGCCTAAATTTACCATCTCTCCATCTCCTGAAATGTAGGTAGGGGCTTAAACACTAAATTATGATGCTAGTCACGAAGAAGTGCTAGGAAGGGGATGTAGAGCCGTAGCATTGTCCCTCAGAGTGTCAAAGCACCCAAAGAGTTGTTCGTAATCACAGAGCATAGAGCCGTGAAGCACATCTTTGCCCTCTCTCTCTCTCTCTCTCTCCCTCTCTCTCTCTCTCACACACACACACACAGAAAATAAATACAGGAAAGCTAACCAAGTACGAGTTAGAATGGGGTGATGAGACGAGGAAGAATGGGGTGAGACTAGGAAGAATGGGGCAATGAGACAAGGAAGAATGGGGCAATGAGACAAGGAAGAATGGGGCAATGAGACAAGGAAGTATGAAGGAATGAGACAAGGAAGAAAGGGGTGAGACAAGGAAGAATGGGGGAATGAGACAAGTATGAAGGAATGAGACAAGGAAGAAAGGGGTGAGACAAGGAAGAATGAGGGAGTGAGACAAGGAAGAATGGGGCAATGAGACAAGGAAGTAAGGGGTGAGACAAGGAAGTAAGGGGTGAGACAAGGAAGAAAGGAATGAGACAAGGAAGAATGGGGTGAGACAAGGAAGAATGGGGGAATGAGACAAGGAAGAAGGGGGTGAGATAAGGAAGTAAGGGGTGAGACAAGGAAGAAAGGGGTGAGCTAGGGGTTGGGGGGGGCGACGGGAAAGGAAATATTAAAGTCTCTGCTCTCTTCTTTGTCATTTTCTTTATTTTCTGTCTTTTTTTTCTTAACTCAAATGGCAAAACAGGAAGAGAAAGTTTTAAGAAGCTACCTGCACATTCAAGACGGTACCTAAAGACGAGAAAAGTTTAAGTATAGATGAATAGATAAATTGACAGATAGATAGATGGATGAATGGATGGATGGATGGATGGAAGGATGGATGGACAGATGGATGGATGGATGGATAGGTGGATGATTGGATGGATAGATGGGTGAATGGATGGATGGATGGATGGATAGATGAATGGATGGAGAGATGGACGGATAGATAGACAGATGGATGGATGAACAGATGGACAGATGGATAGACACTGGTATAGGTGTACGAATCATTTGCCTGACTATGTAAACGACCCTCCACTCCCTCCCTATTCCCAGAAAAGATGATACTACTACTACTACTACTATTATTATTATTACTACTACTACTACCACTACTACTACTATAATATTTTTCTCATTGCCTTAGTCATTATAATCATATCAGAAAAAGCACCTCAATGGGAGAAATTTTACCTGCTGACTAATTATCTTCACACCTTCGCGAATAACTAGAAGCAGGTGTGTTCGTGCGTTGACCCCTGACATGACCTCATTAACGTATACCGTGACCTCATTAACACAGAACGATAAAATGAATATAACTCATGATATATCGAAATTACTGAGGTATAATTATAAAAATATGATTGAGTATATACACAGATTTCTACCTCATTGAACCTGTGAGAGAGAGAGAGAGAGAGAGAGAGAGAGAGAGAGAGAGAGAGAGATGACAATGATAAGAGAGTAGAGGGAAAGGGAAGGGGGAGATAAGAATCCGACACACACACACACACACACACACACACACACACACATCTTCCCGTGTTTTTTGCCCAATCTACACCCTGCCTCTCACCATTACAACCACATCCTCCTAATACCACACATCCTCTCTCTCCATCACCCTACTCCGGACATCTCCAAGGACGATGTGGTAGACCTTCGCATGATTCATTTTTAGGATTCACTGTCTATCTACATCTATCGGTTTATCCAACTTTATATATTTGATTATCGACTTATACATCTATTTACCTACCTACCTACCCACCTACTTACCTACCTACCTACCAACTTACCTAACTACCTTCCCACCTACTTACCTACCTACCTACCTACCTTCCTACCTACCTACCTACCTACCTACCTACCTACCTACCTACCTACCTACCTATCTATCTATCTATCTTTCG
>NC_136999.1:1477971-1505471 GCF_032717465.1 Coenobita brevimanus | reverse complement strand
GGGAGACTGTGATAAGTTGGGTAATGTGGTGTTTAGTGGATATTGAGAGTGAAGAGTGATGGTGCTTGTTGGTGGAGAGGAGGAGGAGGAGAAGGAGGAGGAGGAGGAGGAGGATTGATGATGATGATGATGAGGAGGAGGAGGAGGTGGAGGAGAAGGATTGATGATGATGATAAGGAAGATGAGGAGGAGGAAGAGGAAGAGGATGATTGATGATGGTGATGAAAACGAGGAGGAGATGGACTGATGGTGATGATGATGAGGAGGAGGATAAGAAGGATTGATGACGATAAGGATGATGATGATGGTAATGAGGTTAATGATGAGCCCGAGAGAGAGAGAGAGAGAGAGAGTTATTCTGTCATCCACCAAGCCAACACAAACACAATCCCATCAAAACCACATGATGCATAAGTGCCCTCTTAACACCTCTTCCTTGGCGATTTATTCTGCACAGACACCCTAACACTCCCTTACACGCTATCTATACCCCAGTTCCGTCAGATGAAAAGAAAACGAAGAGACGTGACCGCGTAGTGAAGGGGGACACCTAAAATCGCGGTCGTGTTGTGACGTCATAAGCGGTCTGGTCGATAGTCACTTGTTTGTTTACCTCCTCCCTCACCTCAACCCCCCCTAATTAACCTCCACCTCACCTGTCTCACCTGTCCTCACCTGACCTCCGCAAAAACGCCCCTCAACCCCCTCCCTATCCCCCGAAAGGACGATGGCGGACTGGAGGAAAAAGGGTGACTTCAGCCTGCAGTCGTCCCGGTTCACATGAGAGAGAGAGAGAGAAAGAGAGAGAGAGAGAGAGAGAGAGAGAGACTCAGATGATTACTTCAGCTGTAAAAGCAATGTCAAGCAGCTAAACATTCGCTAAACGTAAACAAAACTAATAATAAGTAATAAGTTTGGTGATATAAGCTGCATCCCTAAACACACAATTCTAAAAGCACACTACGGTATATTTAATGATCATAATCCCACCATGTAAAAAGGTCAGTAAATACGAAAGCTGCACCCAGTTCAAAATGCACACATTGCGAAAATAATAGTGAATACATATTTTATATATATATATATATATATATATATATATATATATATATATATATATATATATATATATATATATATATATATATGTATATATATATATATATATATATATATATATTTTTATGTGTCCGACTCTGGGCATAGGCTTCACAGCCTGCTATCAAGGCCCAGCAGTCCTCCTACATACCATACACCTCTACATGTCACCCACCGTCCATACTGAATACATGCTAGGGCTGTCTCATACAGGACTGGTGTGTTGGTATTAGCAGGGGTATTTTTACAACATGTCGGCGGGTCTTCTGGTAGAACAGTAAAGCCTGATTTTAATGAAATTCAAATCATTAAACTGTTCCCTGCCCCAGCCGGGATTCGAACCTGGGTCCGGTGGGACTGCAGGCCACCTCTCTACCGATTGAGCATATATATATATATATATATATATATATATATATATATATATACCTTAAAATACAAATTTTGCAAGTAAATAAATAAATTACGTAATCCAATTACAAAAATAAAAGCCTTAATTCCTGCAAGCAGATTTGAAAAGCTACCGTATACGCATTTAGATCATGGAAAAACAAAACTGAGGATGCAGAGAAGAAAATTTTTACAGACATGCATCTTAGAACTGCAGAAGGCTTTTGACAGCATCTTACCCCATATTTCTGGTGACAGTGCTACTATAACGATATCGCCGGGGCCTACACTCCATAGTTACATCTCTTGAGGCACCACTGCACTAGCAAATCCACTTAGCAAGACGATAATATTCAGGGAATAGATGAAGTTAATATGCACAAGAGCACATGCACACACACCCTCACTTTATGAGGCACGCGGCCATACTGAGCGTCGGGACTCGGGAGCCCTCAGGCCTCAGCGGCGCTCGCCGCTCGGCACCGCCCGTGGTGAGGAAGAGGCTCAGAAGTTGGCCTGGCGGCAGGGTACGAGCAGTCAGCCGTAATGTAAGCCAGCCAGTTTTTCAGATCTGTAGGGCGGTAGCGTAATTTTACAAAAATAAATAAAATGGTCGGATAATTATCATCAAGAGAGTAACGTTTGCCCGTAGAACATAATCGATACCACCTCCCAAGCAGAAAATGAACTGTTATAAATTTCACTCTTTACTGGCTATAAGGGAGTAGGCTTGCTTAGACTTTCTTGTCGTGTGTCTGGTCTCGTTTTCTTACTTTCTACCTGGTGGCTGTATACGCCAGGCTCTGTTATATTCTTATTCACCATTACCAGAAAGTCGTAACAAATGGAAACGAATCAGGCTGGGAAAATGTTACAAGTGGAGTGCCAAAGAGCTCAGTACCAGGTCTAACTCTGTTTTTAATATATATATAAATGATACAGATGATGATCTATTTTGTAACCTATCCTAATTGGCTGATGATATTGAAACTGAACACTGCAGGCACATCTTTACGGAGGCGGGCAATTCAGAGGGACCTTGATCACCTTTACAACTGGGCCCAAACATGGCAGATGGATTTTAATGTTAGTGTGGGCAAAATGATAAACACTGGAAATAGAAATGAAAATGCCAGTTACCCAATATATAGCATTCAACTTGATTACGCCAGACAAAAAAAAAAGACTTAGGAATTATAGTAACAAATGATCCTAAACTAAGCAAACAGCGAATGGAGGGTGTTATGAAAGTCTATATATTACCAGGATTCATTGGCACAACATTCGAATATAAATCAGAAAATATCATCCTCATCTTATGTAATTTTCTAGTTAGCCCACACTTTGAGTATTGTGTTCAGTTCTGGTCGCCTTACTACAAAGGGAGAGAGAGAGAGAGAGAGAGAGAGGACAACGAATGGTGACCAAAGTGATACCAAGATTGAGAAATAAACCATAAGAGAAATAAACCATACCAGAAATAAACGAGAAATAAACCATACCAGAAATAAACCATACCAGAAAAAAAACACCAGAAATAAACCATACCAGAAAAAAAAACACACCAGAAATAAATCATACCAGAAATAAACCATACCAGAAATAAACCATACCAGAAATAAACCACACGAGAAGCGTTTAAAAGCCCTGCATCTCTTTACTCTCCCTAAACGCAGGTCATGAGGTGATTTAATTCAAGTATTCAACATATTCAAAGGACGCGATTATACGGCCATCGATACATACTTCACAGCTGATCACTCCAATTATACTAGAGGCAATGGGCATAAGATTATAGATAGAGAATTCCAGTCACACGAAGCTAAGCATTTCTTCTGTAATATATAGAGTCGAAAATATACGGAACAAATTGCCCTCTGATGTAGCAGGTCTTAACTCTGATACAATGCGATCCTCATGACCCCCGTGAGAATAGTTCCGGCCCCGTGAGAATAGTTCCGGCCCCCGTAAGAATAGTTCCGGCCCCGTGAGAATAGTTCCGGCCCCCGTAAGAATAGTTCCGGCTCCCGTGAGAATAGTTCCGACCCCCGTAAGAATAGTTCTGGTCCCGTGAGAATAGTTCCGGCCTCGTGAGAATAGTTCCGGCACCGTGGGAATAGTTCCGGCCCCCATGAGAATAGTTCCGGCCCCGTGAGAATAGTTCCGGCCCCCGTGAGAATAGTTCCGGCCCCCGTAAGAATAGTTCCGGCCCCCATGAGAATAGTTCCGGCCCCGTGAGAATAATTCCGACCATGCAAACAGAAATAGCTTTACAGATTATAAAGGAATTTGCAGGAAGAACTTACTGAGTGAGAGACTGACGAGGAGTGTATGTGAGTGAGGTGGAGAGGGTGAGAGGGAGGGGGAGGCCAAGGATGAGATGGAGGGATGGAGTGGAGAGGTATATGAGAGAGGGGAGTGTGAAATGGGAGCAGGGCAGTGAAATGGCGGGGGACAGAGCGACATGGAGGCGATTTGTTTGTGGTCACCCCTTACGGGATTGAGGCGTCTGGCAATAGATAGATAGATAGACTTACCGACCGATCAAGGCCACGCGTAAAATGGCTGATCATAATAGGTCAACGAGGTCAGTGTGTGTGTGTGAGTGTGTGTGTGTGTGTGTGTGTGTGTGTGTGTGTGTGTGTGTGTGTGTGTGTGTGTGTGTGTGTGTGTGTGTGTGTGTGTGTGTGTGTGTGTGTGTGTGTGTGTGTGTGTGTGGATGAGGAAATTGGGAGTGTGTCGTCCTGTCTCGGCTACCTCCCTATCTTTGGGGGAAGCAGCTTAGGTATATAGATAGACAGATAGATAGATAGAGAGAGAGAGAGAGAGAGAGAGAGAGAGAGAGAGAAAGAGAGATGGAGAGAGAGAGAGAGAGAGATTGAGAGAGAGAGAGAGAGAGAGATTGAGAGAGAGAGAGAGAGAGAGAGAGAGATTAGCTTTGTTTCATTATATCCTACCTTTCAACCCTTATAAAAAAAAATATATATATGGTTGAAAATGGAAAAAAAAAATAGAGTTGGTCTGCTCATAAACTTACCCGCAAAACAGCCAAATTTTTCCACAATCCTATAGACACTGTTTGTCATGTCAAGGCAGGAACTCTTCTCACGGCCGCCATGACAGAAGTTCCGGCGCCGTGAGAATAGTTCCGATCATGAAAAAAAACATATATTATCTCCAGTTTCAACCTAATATCGTGGACAGATTGAAGGTCCACTCATGGTGAAATATACAAGGTTGGAACACGGAAGATCAAAAATTACAAGAAGGAAGGAAGGAAGGAAGGAAGGAAGGAAGGATGAGGAACTAGAGGCAAATTATATTATGTCTGTATGGCAATGTATTAGAGGGAAAATGAGGGCCGGAAAAAACACAAAAAAACATGAAGGGAAGAGGTAGGGAAAAAGAGCAGAGGAGGACAGTAAGGAGAGACTGGAAACATCAAAGACTCAAAATTTACCTCGTTTTTTGACCATCTTCTTAAAATTATTGATCCGAAAAATAGTCAAGTTCGTCATGGGATGCCCCGAAACACCTCCTCCATACCTACTTAAAATCGGAACTATTCTCACGGCAGGTTTGAGAATAGTAGCACTAGTAGTAATGGGTTTTTTCACTGTATTTCGTCATCTGCCAATTTTCTTCAAACGGAATTGGGAAGATGGTTGTTTCTGTAATTTGTCTGATGGATGCTCATTGGTCTTCTTCCTCCCTCTCTCTAACCTGCCAACTTGAATTCCTTTATTTATGAACCTAAAACGTCTTATATTTTCCTCAAGACAGCACGCTACTCAGTCCGCTCCTTCACACCTGCCCGCTGACAGCACTATGAAGGTACTGCAGGTGGGATACTGGTTACTGCCGCAGAGTCGCCCTAGATTCGTATTCTCGTAGGTTCAGGAGGCTCCCTAACGCCAGTATGAGACAAAATGAATGACTATCAGATCTTGTACAGCGTCATTACCCATACCGTAGTCATGCATTCATTCTGACTAACCTTCCCTATCTATCTATCTACAGTCAGACGCCATGATTCCGTAAGGGGTGGCCGTTTGTCTTTGAGTCAGTGGCTTTACGGAGAAGGACACTAACCCTCCATCAACCCACTCGCTGACACGTAGGGGACACGTATGGGTTAATTATATAGTTACCACCCAGCGTTGTAAATGGTTTTCTGGCATGAATAAAACTGTCTTGCATCAGCCGGAACAAATCACCCCATTGACGTGGAAGTTCTCGGGTTTTCCGGAGCTAAAAACACATCTAAGGTAGGCCACATGAACGTTAGCCAAAGAGAATCATGTGCCGAGTACGTTCTATCACTGCAAGAGTTATTAAATTTATTACTGTTTACCAGCACATGGAATACAGAAAAGCCAAGGTCTTCATTCTTTGTAATCACCTTCTATTTACGTCAAGGCAGGTAAATACTAAGTTACATCCCAATTTACATAACCAATTCGGCACATAATGACGGAAGAATGATGTGCCAAAGGAAAAATTATAATCATGTTACTTTATTACCATCTCAGCAGTGTATATAAAATGAGTATGAAGACAGGCAGACAGACAGAGAGACAGGCAGACACACAGGATAATGACCTCTTTATATCTGTAATTTCTGCCATAAGGCGTGTAGAGAGACTTCAAGAGGACAGTAAATAATGATCCAATGCTGGGCTATGGAATTTCCCCCATAAGGCCTGTAGAGAGATGTTGATGGGACAGTAAGTAGTGATCTTGTGTATGTATATTACTGTATAGGGAATTTCCGCCATAAGGCCTGTAGAGAGATGCCAACAGGACAGTAAGTAGTGATCCTGTGAGTAATAATCCTTAGAGAGAGAGAGAGAGAGATGCAGTATGTAGATTTTTTTTTAAAGCAAATATCAGTAGGTTCTTAAAACTGAGAGGCACCTATGGAAGACGAGAGGAAAAAACAAAATAAAAGAAATCCCTACAGTATTTCTATGTCACATTTTAAGAAGCCTTTACTACGATGATGTTGTGGAAGTCATGCTCATCTTTACTATCCTTGTCTTATTCTCGTATCTAGTTACACTCCTACACCATATTTAGCTTTTCTATACAACCTTGCCTTTTTCGTGTGCGTGTGTGTGTGTGTGTGTGTGTGTGTGTGTAACTGTAGCCACCATCCTTCTTTCGGGGGATAGGGAAGTAGGTGAGGAGCATTTGCATAGCCGGGTAGTTGCGCCGCCTGGTTATATCAGTGCCACCACGTGAAGGCGCCCCTCTCCACCACCATCAATATACCGCAAAGTGTTAGTGTATCAGATTATTTTACTTGAGTCTACCCTTCCAAGTGACAGCATCCCATTTTCTTTCAGCATTTTCTTCCCTCAGAGAAAATGGGAAGAGGGGAGACTTCAGAAAACGTGCTCTCTCACCCAGACTTAAGAACCCTGTGTTCAGTGAAGGTTCAGAACACCAGAATGTTCCGTTTCACCGTCTCCTGTTTCACCGTCTCTTCCGTTTCACTTTTCCTCCCGTTTCACCGCCTGTTTCTTTTTTTGGGAGAGAGAGAGAGAGAGAGATGCTGAGTACGTATGGAGGGTGAAAGCATGGTCTGTGTGTGTGTGTGTGTGTGTGTGTGTGTGTGTGTGTGTGTGTGTGAGATGGGGTGGTAGGTATGGTGTTAATGGGGATGTAAGCTGTGTTATGGTGCAAAGGTGGTGTGTTATGGTGCACTGTAGTATGGATGTGGTATGATAAGGTTAGTTGTGGTTTATAAGTGATATGGTGTTGTTCTGGTGTAGTTGTAAGTGGTGTTATGGTGTGTTATGGTGTGGGAATGGTATATCATGGTGTGTTATGGTGTGGGAATGGTATAGCATGGTGTGTTATGGTGTGGGAATGGAATATCATGGTGTGTTATGATGTGGGAATGGAATATCATGGTGTGTTATGGTGTGGGAATGGTATATCATGGTGTGTTATGGTGTGGGAATGGTATTTCATGGTGTGTTATGGTGTGGGAATGGTATAGCATGGTGTGTTATGGCATGGGAATGGTGTGTCATGGTGTGGGAATGGAATATCATGGTGTGTTATGGTGTGGGAATGGTATATCATGGTGTGTTATGGTGTTACGGTGCTATATTCAAGTGTGCTATGTTGCTGGACGCCTATCTCCTTCCTAGCACACCCCGTGGCATCACTTCCGGGTGGGACACTGGGCGCAGCGAAGGGACCAGCCTCACACGCGAACATAACGGCGCTAAACACTACGCCACCACCACCATCATCATCATCATCATCACAAACAAAACATGAAAGGTATTATACGAGATGTGAGGGTACAGACTTTATCGCAATCATCATCATCATCATCATCATCATCATCCATAACACCAAAGGCACTACTATGTCTGAACTGAAACCATCATCATCATCATCATCATCATCATCATCATCATCATCATCATCAACATCTCAACCTTAATTTCCACTTGAGAGACGAGGTGAACCACAATCCAGAAAGAGAGAAAGAAAGAGGATAGTGAGATAATGATGCAAAATAAATCGCTAAGGAAGAGGTGTAACGAAATCGACAGTGCCACATAGAACAGGAACCCGGGACTTTAACTTCCATACCTCGCTTCCTTACACATTCCCTACCACATCTTTTTCTCTTTTCTTTTTCTGTTTTACTTGCTCCCTTTTCCATTTTTTCTTTTTACTTCCACGCCTCCTCCCATCCTCAATTCTTCTTTCTTTTTTTTACTTCCACGCCTTCTCCCATCCCCAAACTTACCTGCGTAAATCCTTCTTAATTGTTTAAGAAATGGAGAACAACAAACGAGGAAGAAATGATAAACAAAAAGAAAAACAACAGTAAAATAAAGCCTGGCAAAGAGAACTCAAGAAGCGAAAAAGAACAGGAAACAAGAGGTAAAAAACGAAGAGAGAAAAAAAAAAAAACGACCCACCTTAGTGTCGTCCGAGGGTGTGTGTTTTTGAAGTGGTGGTGGTGGTGGTGGTGGTGGTGGTGGTGATGATGGCCGGGTGTTTAGCGTAGCATTGTCCTGTCCACTACCACTACTGTCCCCCTCACCCACTGAGTGTTCCGTATCGCACTCATACCCAGCATCATCATCATCATCATCATCATCGACGCCCAGACGAACGGGGCAATCGTATCCATCATTATCATCAACATCATCAACCCCAGCCGTCGAAGAATTAGGTAGGTGGTAGGTAACGACAGTCTTCCTTTTCCCTTTCTGCTCAGATCCCAAAGTCGAGGGAGAATAATCGCTAGAATTTCTCTTCAGAATCCCTTTCCGAGGTTTGATTCCATTTTCCAGGCACGAAGGAGCTCTGGTTTCTTTGTTTTCGAGGTCCAAGATGGTTCTTGAATCTTCTGGAAGCTCTGGAAGCCTACTGACCACCTGGGCATGGAAGTTCAGGGCTTCCAGACCGCTAACATGATATTCTGAGAGGCCTGGTGTGTTGGTTTTTTCGTTTTCCAGGTTTGAGAGGGTTCTGGAATCTTCTGAAAGCCCTGGAAACCTGTCAACTACCTGGGCATGGAAGTTGAGGCCGTTTCCATGACATTCTGAGAGGCGTGAATCCTTGGTTACTTCATTTTCCAGGTTCGAGAAAGTACTGGAATCTTCTGGGAGCCTACTGACCACCTGGGCATGGAAGTTAAGGGTTTCCAGGTGGCTAACATGAAATTCTGGAAGGCGGGGGACTTGGACGGGGGTTTCTATGATGTAGTGAGATTCCTTGGGCGATTCTGAGTGCAGAGACCTTTCCTTTAGGCTTCCAGTTCCAGAATCATGCGGGAAAGAATCACCCAAAGGAGAGGATTTGCTGTCTATACATCCGCTCTCCCTATATTTGCTGTCTATGTAGTTGCTGTCCATATATTCCTGACATTTCTGAGAGTTTTTGTCGTCTGTAATTGAGCTGTGTTGTGGAAAATGTCTGCCGTTCATTAATTTGCTCTTTCTCTCCTTATATTCTTGACTGTTCTGGGGGATTTTGCTGTCCGTACCTTCACGGCATTTTGGAGAGCATTTGCTGTCTGTATTGCTGCTGTTTTGTGGAGTATATTTGCTGTTTATATGCTTGCTGTCCAAAATAGTGCTGTATTTTGGAGAGTATCTACCTTCTGAATGTATGTTGCACTGCTGAGAATCTTTGCCATCCCCAAATTCCCTCCGCCGTGAAAAATGCTTACTCTCCATATTTCCCTTACTCTGTGGGGAATATCTACTCTTTGTACATTCCACATAACCCTCCCCATCATCTTTCTGAGACGCAGGTATTGCACGCTGTTGGTTCGTAGCGCCGTGGATGCTCTCACTCATCCCGTGTCCACCCCCTGCTTCGAAACTGTTAATCCTTGATCCAGTGTGCAAGTTCGTATTGGCGGGAAAGGCAGTGTACCTCTCGCCAGTGTGCCAGAAGTCTTTGTCATCTCCTGGAATGAAGTGTTGAGCATCAGATGTCATGAAATGCTTACTCTCTGAAGTCTTGAAGTTGTTGTCATCAGATTCCATGAAGTTCTTAGCTTCAGACTTCATGAAATCTTTGGAACCAGGGGCCATGAAGGCCTTACCGTCAGAAATCATGAATTCTTTAGCTTCTGACGCCGTGAACTTTTTAGTCTCCGATTTTATGAAGTCTTTGCCTTCAGCTATCATGAAATCCTTAGCTTCCGATGTCATGAAGTGTTTGCCATCAGCTGTCATGAGATCTCTGGTATCTGACATCAGGTACTGCCACTTAGGGATCGGGTTTTCCTTATAAAATTGCCAAGGGGAGACAAGATGGTCGTTCCAGTGTTTACCTTCAAGATAGCCGATCCCACCCTCCTGTACCTCTCCCGCCAAAAGAGGCATGGGCTCGCTAATATCAATACGCTCGAGTTTATTCTCCACGTTCTTATTTTTGTCCTTCCTTCTACCCCTTTCCTTCTTGTATGTGTGTTTATCTGTCGAGTTGGACCTTGAAGTTTGTCCCTGTAGTAGATTCTCGAAAGATGTTTTTACTTTCGTCAGCGTCCCGTAGCCAAAGTTCTTCTCCTTCTTCTTTTTCTTCTTCGGCTGGGCCGGTGTTGGAGGGGGCACTACTTTATCCATGGGGCTCCGTCGTAGGATCCAGTTTTCACAAGATTCCTCCTCGGGGCGACTATCCAGAATCATTATTTCGAAATTTCTGGCCATGAGATGTTGCAAGTGGGTATTTGGGTCTGTCACGCTTGTACTATGGCTTGTCTTGGAGTAGTTGCTGTCACTATAAATGCCCCCTGTCGTTTGCAAGTTAGATAAAGTGTTAGTTAAGTGGTTTTCTGTGTGTTTTGCTTGACTGTTGACGTGGTTTGGGTTTATTTCATTACAGTATGGCGGAGTTAAGTCAGGGCCGAATAGCTTCTCACACGTCTTCCTCACATTCTCGGTGGTTGGGAGGGAAATGGATCTCTCCCTCGTCTCTCTAGGTTGTGGGGGAGGAGGTGGAGGTGGAGGAGGAGGTGGAACATTACCCCTAACATCATCATTTACTGAACGTGCCCTACTATTTACGCTCCTTGATTGCTCACTCCTCATATCCACTGAATCTGTCCTCTTAACGCCTCTTGATTCCTCTTTCCTCTGGTCCTCATCAATCGTGTAGTTCGAGTGGTTGAAGAAGAAATCCCCCCGTCTATAATCCACCAGAAAATCGTCTTCGGGTCTGTGTTTGCCCACCAGACGATTTCTTTCATTCTGTGTCTCCGAACTTTGAATCAGCGTTTTGGTCTCCAGAGGAATGGCACTGCGGTTTTCTCCATTATTTTCTATGCTGTGGAGTTTTGTCTCATGCTTCTTCAGTCCATCTTTCACTTTACTATGACCTCCTTTATTTCGCGCTACGTCTTGGAAGCTTCTTGTGTGTTTAATAAAATCTTTTCTCACTTTACTTCTATCTCCTTTATTCTTTTCCGTGTCTTGAAAACTTGTTGCATGCTTCACCAGTTTTCCCTTCACCTTATTACGATCTCCATCATTCCCTGCATGCCTGCCCAGTCCATCTCTCACCTTACTACGATCTCCACTGCGATCTAGGTCATGGAAACTCGCTGTGTGCTTAATCAGTCCTTCTCTCACTTGCATCTCACTGGGAGGAATTGGACTACAGACAGTGACATTATCTAGCGTAGTATCACCTAAATTTTGAGGGTTCTGGGTGGTCGAAGCAGCTGGTAGATTGTAAACGAAACTACTGCAAGAAGTGGACAAGGAAGAGCCCCTGGAAGCGTTCAGATTTTGGCGAGGTTTTGCGCACCCGTCGACATTCCAGTTGGACACTTGATTTTCGTCCTGATTTCTCGCGCCCTTTTTAACCAGTGGCTTTGTTGAATTGGTACGAGACTCCTCATCCGACTTATAAACGATCCTAGGCGGTCTTATTCTGCTGTTGGTGGGAGATCTCTTGCCTTTTTCGAACCATCTTGCGTTTCCCGACGACCTCAAGTCTGGGCTTTTGTTTTGGTTATAT
The DNA here is from genome assembly GCF_032717465.1 of Coenobita brevimanus. Lineage (NCBI taxonomy): Eukaryota > Metazoa > Arthropoda > Malacostraca > Decapoda > Coenobitidae > Coenobita > Coenobita brevimanus. The sequence continues at coordinate 1,493,474 of NC_136999.1, read as the reverse complement.
TCGGCGGTTTCGGCCTCTTCCGCAGTTCGACTATTTTTGGGTATCGTCATCACCGCGTTGTTCTGGGAAGCTGAGGCTGAATTATTAGTATAGTAAGGCTTCAGTCTCTTGCTGTTTCTGTGCCTGACCGTTCGATTTAGAGGGGATGTCGAACTGGCGCTGGAAGAAGCCAGAACCTCCCGAACGACGCTCTGGAGGGAAATATCACTCTGCGACGATGGAGGCTCCTTGGGTATCTTCGTCTTCTTTTTTTCCCGACCGAATGATGGCTGCTTTGGGGGCATGCTGGAATATATTTTTGAATCTGGAACGTATATATTTTCAAGGCTTTGGTGGATGTGGAGGAGTTTTATACCTGTGTTTTCCGAAGAAGGCAAAAATTCTGATTTCTTGCTGCTCGTCTTCTTCTTCTTCTTCTTCTTTGTGTTTTTCTTGTCGAGGTTATTCAGCTTTTCCTCCTTGCTAGCTTTCCCTGGCTGGTCTCGGCCTACGTGACGGACCCTTTCTTTATTATCTCTTTTAACTTTATTATCTCTACTAGCTTTCTTTCCCTGCCCGGTGGATATTCCCGTCGATACACTCTTTGCATTCGTCTCGTCTTGTTCAGTGAAGCCGACTCTTTCACCCAGCTTCTGCCTCATCATATTTCCCACGATTATGAAGCAAATTTCGCCAGTTTCGCGTCCCTACTCATTGCACTGACGTCTCTTGCATGCGATTCAGTCTTGCTTGAGGGTGTCGTCACGAAGGGGCAGTGGGGAAATCACTTTAAGATGAAAATTATGAGGGAGAGGTACTGTTTGCGTTCATATTCCGTTTTCTCTCACGTTTTCTTTAGTCCCTTCAATAACAAGGTAGGGGTAACTTTGATATTCTAGGTAAATATAAATAAAATGAGTATAATTATCACCGTGACTGTGTTTTATTGTCATGTTTGTGTGTCTCCTGATTCGGTTTATCTTTCTTGGTCCAAATTTCTTTTTCTTTCGCGTATTCTTGAGTCTCACCTTATACAAGACAGGGGTTACTATATCGTTCCAAAAGTATAAGAATTAAGGTATGTGGTAAATTCCTGTCACCTTTATTGCAGTTATTTACGATTTCTTTCACCTTTCTTAGTTCAGATTTTGTGATTACCATGTTCTTTAAGTTACCTCTGGATCTTGAGACAAAATAAGGGTTACTATGATATGGGTTTTCAAGAATAACCTACCTATCTATCTATCTATAGCCCGACACCCTAATCCCGCAAAGGGCGGCCGCAGACAAAACGCCTCCAAGTCGCTCTGTCACCCACCATTTGACTACCCTCCCCCCAGCTCACTCCCCCCTCCCTCATATACCTCTCAACTCCCATCCCTCCACCTCATCCTCGGTCTACTCCTCCCTCTCCCTCCCTCCACCTCACCTACATACACCCTCTTAGTCAGTCTTTCATTCTCCATTCTCTCCACATGTCCAAACCACCTCAGTGTATTTCTCCTAATCTTCTCAAAAATAATAATAATAATAATAATAATAATGTTACTTTTTCTCATGTTAATTCTCCCAGTTTCTCTCATCTTTCTTGTGACTAGGGGAGGGAGTGAGAGGGGTGGGGGGGATGTGGGGTGAGGGATAAGGGAGAGAAGGAAGGGGTGAAGGATAGTTGGGGTGAAGGAGAGGGGGGAAGAAAAGGGGTGATGGGAAATGGGGAGGGGAAGATGAGGGAAGGGTAAGGGCAATAAGGTAGGGGTGAGGGGAAAGGGTGAGGGGTAGGGGGTGGAATGGGTAAGGGTGAAGGGCAGGTGGGGTGGGGGAGGTGGGTGGGGGGTAGGGGAAGTAGGGCAGGAAGGGCAGTGGCGCATGAGGGAGGGGTGGGGGGGTCACTGAAACAACATTGACACACTAACCAACCATAAAGGCGACTCTTCAACATACAAGGTACCTAGTAAGATGTGTGATAAACTTTAGATTATTTTATATTTTATGCTGTAGAAGAAGGGAAAAAAGGAAGAAGGAAAGAAGGAAAGAAAGAAAAAAGAAAGGAAAACAACATGAAAAAAAGAAAGTAAGGAAAGAAGAAGAAAGGAGAGAAAGTGGAAGAAAAAGAGAGACAGAAAGACAGAAAAAGAAAAGAAGGAAGGGAGGAAAAAGAAAGAAAAAAAACAAGAAAATAATAAGTCAATCTATGGTGCCTTTTTTTTTCATACCATTATGGAAAAATCTCGTCTTTTCTGCCATTACCCATCCTGTTAAAAAAAAAAAGTATATATAAATTTACGATAATTTCCCTGTCCTTCCTGTAGAAAAAAATAAGTGTACGATAATTTCCCTCTCATAGCCAAGATTTATTGTATTTATTGGTCTATTTATCTATCTATTTATTTATTTATCTATCTATCTATTTATGTATCTATTTATCTATTTATGTATCTATCTATCTATTTATTTTATCTATCACAGTTCCGAGAGAGAAATAGTATTAGGTGTGTTTTGTGAGTATGGTTGTATCTTCCTTCCGGCTTAAGTAGTAGTAGTAGTAGTAGTAGTAGTAGCAGTAGTAGTAGTAGTAGTAGTAGCAGTAGTAATAGTAGTAGTAGTAGTAGTAATAGTAGTAGTAGTAGTAGTAGTAGTAGTGGTAGTTGTGCTGGAGTAGCGGTAAAAGAGGTAAAGGTTTGTAAAATGAACCTTATTGGTGCATGAAGACACCTGCCCACCTAACACTAGCTCTCTCTCTCTCTCTCTCTCTCTCTCTCTCTCTCTCTCTCTCTCTATCTATCTATCTTATTAATAGTGAAATTTTAATATATTTTTTTTCACAATGGATGACCGAAAAATATATATATAAAAAAAAAATTGGACTAAAAAGAAAACGGAATTTTGGATTTTTACTCTCCTCTGAAAATTAATAAATATTTTTCTACAACAGGGAACGGAAGAGGAACCATGATTTTTTTTTTTTTGAGATAAAATTCTGGGCTCTATTTTAATTTTTACGGATGGCTTCTTAACACCCCTTCTATTGCGACTTATCCTGGACATATACCTGGACATCATACCTGGACATTGTACCTTTAAAATCCCTTGTGCGATATTGATGTTAAAATGGCGTGAGGTATATATGTAAATGTTCAGTGTAATACGGAAACTAAATCGCACAGGAACACGTGTTAGGGAGGCTTTCTGGTGTCAAGGTCGTGCACCGTATTATGTTGTGTAGGGATGTGAGGGCGTGGAATAAACACACACACGCACACACACACACACACACACACACACACACACACACACACACACACACACACACACACACACACACACACACACACTCAATTCCATACAAGAAAATATTGAGGCGTAATGGGCAGAATAATTAGCTAAAGAAATGGTGTTACGGAATTTACAAAGCCACTAACAGCTGAATATAATTTTTTTTTTTTTCTCCCATACCTGACCTAGATTTTCGTCCATAACTCGAAAAAAAATGCTTCGGCTCTACATCCTTTCATAGCACTTCTTCGTGACTAGCAGCAGATTCTAGTGTTAATCTATTACTACATAGCATTTAAGATGGAGTGATGGCAATTTTGGGCCAATTTGGAGTGGAAGGAGTATAGGATGGGGGGGGAGAAGGAAGTTACATTGTTTCATTAAATACCCTCATGTTTTGCAGTTCCAGATTTCACCTTTTTTTTTTCAAAATTCATTGGACACGGGTACCTCTAAGCACTGCCACTTTTCGCCCCGTTATGTTTAAGTATCGTTCACTTTTCTTACTTATATCACTTGTAACACGAAGATATGTGAAATGTACACTATAACACGGAAAGGTGATCACAACAGGGAGTACTAACACTTGTCTCACTCAGCACAGCACCAACATAGCACCAGCATAGCATCGCATACATCAGCATAGCACCAGCATAGCACCTTTAGCATCGCACAACACCCCCTCTGAATTCTATCACTTCCCACACCGTCACGTGCAACTTATCACGCTCTATCACAAATATCACCATTTTCTACGTAACATCCACTGATTTAACGTGTTTAAGAGATAACACTTAATAATACTTAACACTTATCAAATCACTATGTTAAAAAGATAAGTAAATAAATAAATAAATCACTAACATTTATCACAGCTTTCAGTTCAAACAAGAAGTTCTGTCTCCTCTCGCGCATCGCAGTCCCTTTCACAGCACACTCCGCAGCGCCGCAAGGGTTCACTAGGAGACAGTGGAGTGGGTTCAGGGAGCGGTGGAGGCGGGGACACTACGCTCAGCAGAGGGAGTGAACCTACTGAGAGAGCCAAGTTAACGCCGTTGTGGTAGATGTGGTGGTGGTGGTGGCCGGTGGTGTCTGTCTGTCTGTCTGTCACCCATCAGTAACCCCGAGTCGATCCGTCCGTAGGTCCTCTTCGCTTTCGTAAAAAAAAAAGAAAAAAAGAAAGAAAGAAAGAAAGAAAAAGAAAAAGAGAAGAAAAAAACAAAAATCGACCTCTACTTCCATCACTCATTTTCTCGCGCTCATGCTAGTCACGAAGAAGTGCTATGGAAAGGATGGAGCGCCGTAATACTGCCCTTTTATCTGTTTTAAGTATCTGACATCTACACGCTTTTCACTCTAACTTGGCCTAAAATTGCAGTCTCCCCATAATGTCTCTTTTTTTTTTTTTTTCTGTCTTTAAAATACGCAAAATAAGCTGCAAAAAGATGAAAATATGTGCAGAGAGAGAGAGACAGAGACAGAGACAGAGACAGAGAGAGAGAGAGACTTTTGCTATGTGAATTATGACCTTGGTAATCCATTAATTGTTTATATATATGAAAAAAAATTAAAAAAAATTCTATCGCGTTTTCATTGACTCCTTATTAATGATTTTGTTTTTATTATTATTACCAGAAGCGGAGAATAAAATAATAGTTTTTCGGAATCTTAAGCAGAATACACAATTTTCAAGCAACTCTCTCTCTCTCTCTCTCTCTCTCTCTCTCACACACACACACACACACACACACACACACACACACACACACACACACACACACACACACACACACACAATCTTACCTCACCTCTTCTTTCATTTTTTCACCATTAACTGTCCACGTTTCAAAAAGTTTAGCACAGGAGGAGTATCCCAGATTGTTTCGTTCACTATGTACTATGGAGATGCGATAGACAAGGTACTGCTGGGCAATTAGGTGGGGTGAACGCTCTCTTGTGGTTTCATGGCGATGCATTTAGGAACAGGTGTGTAAGGGTTAAGGACAGATGGGCTTTTTCCATATTTCAAGGTTCAGGTGAGTAAAGTGACAGTGGTGTGGTGTGGTGTAGTGTGGGAAGGTTGTTTGGTGTGGTGTGGTGTGGTGTGGGAAGGTTTTTTGGTGCGGTGTGGTGTGGGAAAGTTTTTTGGTGTGGTGTGGTGTGGGAAGGTTGTTCGGTGTGGTGTGGTGTGGGAAGGTTGTTCGGTGTGGTGTGGTGTGGTGTGGGAAGGTTGTTTGGTGTGATGTGGTGTGGTGTGGTGTGGGCAATTTATTTGGTGTGGTGTGGTGTGGTGTGGTGTGGTGTGGTGTGGGGTGGTGTGATGTGATGTGGTGTGGTGTGGCTAAGAGTGAGTCATAAGCATCTCAAGAAATTTACAAGATTTCGAGATGCTGCTAAGACACATTATTATTATTATTATTATTATTATTATTATTATTATCATTATTATTATTATTATTATTATTATTACTACTAATACTACAATTACTACTACTACTACTACTACTATTTTTACTCTTTTTTTACACGATCTGATTCTCTTTTGGCACCGATTCAATACGCAGCCAAGAAACCAAGTGACCGTAGCACCCGTCCCTAGCCGACTTATCCACAGTGCAGTTCGTGACCCCATGCACTGGTGCCGTGGGAAGTGATGCTATTGTGGGGCCGTGATTCGAATCCATTAACACCCCAATTAAAATATATATAAATGTTCTTAAGTTAAAATTTGCATACGATGGCCTGTATGTATATTTACCTCCGAATTAGTGTATAAGAGAGAATAGGATTTATAAACATTCCTAGGCTTGTGATGTTTGTAAGAATGTTTATATATTCCACCATCTTCACTCTCTATACCCCTTTTTTTATGCAAGAAAGAAGGAACCAAAGGCCAGTGGAGCGCAAGACTGCTCCTTTCAATAAAAAATAATAACAAAAGAACGGAGCTAAATTCAAGATCCGTTCACTTCGCGATGCCTGGACACACAGCATTTAAAAGACTGGAGGTCGTAGGCAGTAGGAAATACACACCTCGCCTATAATCGACATCTCTCCACCTTCAATACCGAGGTGTTGTTAGAATATGATGCTAGTCACGAAGAAGTACTACGGATAGGATATAGAAGCCATAGCACTATCTAAGAATATGATGCCAGTCACGAAGAAGTGCTATGGAAAGGATGCAGAGTTCATAGCACTGTCTAAGAATATGATGCCAGTCACGAAGGAGTGCTATGGAAAGGATGAAGAGATCATAGCACTAAGAATATGATGCTAGTCACGAAGAAGTGTTATGGAAAGGATGTATAGCCCATGGTACCGTCTTTCTCTCTCTCTCTCTCTCTCTCTCTCTCTCTTTCTCTCTCTCTCATCGCGGTACATTAAACAATTTGCAAAAAGACGAAATTATTTGGATCAAGTTGGTGTGAAAAAGGCATAGAAACTTTACAATTAATTTTGAGTGAATATTGAAAAAAAAATTTATATGGCCTCATGTTTTTTTTTTAATTATTTTTTTGACTTATGCAGCTATTAGACACTTTGCAACAACAACAAAATCAGAGCGAAAATTAATGGAAAGTGAATGTGTGATAATGATTAAGATTTTTGGAATGATTTTGGTCCTGTGTGTGTGGGTGAGAGAGAGAGAGAGAGAGAGAGAGAGAGAGAGAGAGAGAGAGAGTCGGTGATGCATTAATGAAGAGTGTGTTAAGTGTGAGAAACAGAGGTACCGTCACGCTGCCCTCCCCCCCCTCCCCTCTTGACATACTGATCTCACTAACATGCAATTCCAGGTCACTAAAAAAAAGAAAAAAAAAAAAAAAAAAAAAAAAGACCTTTGAATAGATAATTTTTTTGACAGAGACAGTCAGATAAATAGATAGACAGACAGACAGACAAACAAACAGATAGACTGACAGATAGATTGACTGATAGATAGATAGACAGATAGACTGACAGATAGACGTTTCTTGTATCTGAGTCTTCCTTTTCAAGTATGTAAACAAGAATGTATGAATATATATCTGTATGCATGTATGAATGAGAGAGAGAGAGAGAGAGAGAGAGAGAGAGAGAGAGAGAATCACCTCTGACGTAGCCAAAATTGAGAAAACGGGGAGGGGAAACAAAGAAAACGGGAGTCCACTGCAAAACAAAAGCATACCACACGCCTCACTGATCATAGTTTGCTTTTTTTAATGTGGGGATTTCTCTCTCTCTCTCTCTCTCTCTCTGGTGTGAAGTGGCTCCCGAAATGCGTCGATCAGATAACTTTCAATATCTTTTTCGTTCAAGCCACTTACTGACTTCCTTTTACGGGGGGTGTTTTAACCTTATCCACACACACACACACACACACACACACACACACACACACACACACACACGCACACACACACACACACACACGGGAGATGGAGGACGAAATGACAGGGAAATGACCAATCTGCGCACCTCTTCCTCCAGTCACTTCCTCTCCCCCGCCACACACCAGAAGACGCTCTGTTGACTGGGACGTGAAAAGTGCCGCGCAGATCCGCTCATATCACCAACACCGTGTCCTTAATGGCGGACCCACAGGCGATGTCCAGGCCCTAACAACGGTATATGAGCGATTTAGGAGATCTTACACACGTAGTCTTAGCCCTTTTTACTATCACGGTGGTACCAGGTGTTCTTACTATTTTTCTTTTTCTTTTTTTCTTTATTTTTTTTTTAATATACATCGCCCGGTGCCAGGATGGGACGCTTTACCATCCACGCACTTGGTGTAGTGTTGCCCTCAGGTGGAACTACACCGAATTACAAGCCCAGGAAACCGTTTACAATCTTGAGTAGTAACCATGTAACCAAATGAAGCCTGGTGGTTTAGTGGGATACGGCGCTCCATCTGGTTAAGAATTGTGCGGGTTTACATCCAAGGAATGGTTGGGATTTACTGATTGCACAATGCCACTCAGGGAGGAGGGAGGCTGGTCACCGTCGCCTTCAGTATCAGGACTAAATACACTCCTGATGGGGTGCCCTTCAAGCAAATACACTCATCCCTTCTCTCTCCAACTCCCTGACTCATGTGTGAACCGATATTCTCAGTCATTATGTAGGCAACAGGTCAACTCTGGAACTGTCGTCCTCACTCTGTATTTTCCTGTGCCTATGACTCCCAGTTTTCTAGCCATCTCGAAATGAATGGATCTTAAATTTTGCTTTCTTCTGTTCTGTTTTCCTTAGCATGCTACTTTGCGGACTATCAGCCTTAGGTTCCTTCTTCTCTTTATAAATCAGTATATTTTGCGGGGGAACTTCATCATTTTCAAGTCTTTCACTACTGACATATCTTCACTACGCAGAATATAATGGACTGGTGGAAGAAAGAATGAAGAAAAGCAGTCATTTTGGAGGATAACACACACACACACACACACACACACACACACACACACACACACACACACACACCTCCTAACAGACCAGAAGTGCAGGTTGGAATTATTAATGAGTATTCATCACGAGATATTACGGCAGTTTGAATTGTGTGTGTGTGTGTGTGTGTGTGTGTGTGTGTGTGTGTGTGTGTGTGTGTGAGAGAGAGAGAGAGAGAGAGAGAGAAATGTACATAATGAAACAGACAGACAGACCAATAGATAGATAGATAGACGGACAGAGAGACCGAGAAGATGAGAAAGCACAACAGTACACTGTTTAATTCCGCTTGTTCATGGTAACCCCCCCTCCCGCTCTCTCTCTCTCTCTCTCTCTCTCTCTCTCTCTCTCTCTCTCTCTCTCAGGCTAATTTTGCATAGAGAATGGGTTACGGTATATAAGAAAGTCCCCCCTACACAATTACTTCATTAGTGTAGAAAACGGGGGAAGCCAAGCGCTTATACTGAGGTCAACTATAAAAAAAATTTGACAGTATTATGATGATTATGAAAAGTGATGATGATAATGATGATTTAATTGATGACATTGCGTTAACTGTTGATGTCATAGCGTCCAGAGATCGAGCAGCTGGAATTACACTGACGCTGGGAGTAGTGAGTGTGCATGGGGTGAAACAATGAATGAGGGCGTGGTGAATAATGTGCTGTGGACTAAAATGACTGACTAGGAGGCAGAACCCGTCACGAAGAACTGCCCGCTACCTTACACACACACACACACACACACATATATACATCATGTACGGAATCCTACATGACCCGACGAAATTGATACCATCCTACTCCGGATGACTGATAGATTTTTTTTTTTTCTCCCGCATTACATTTCCACCCCCCTATGGTGGAGGAGGCATCAAATGATTGGTCTGTTCGCCCGTCCATGCCTGGCTGTAACACTATTCACGATATCTCCTGAACCCCTGGGCAGATTTCAACCAAATATTTGTCAGTGATAAGATATGAAGGAACAATGAAGTGATTAGGTCTGCAAGGTCATGCAGGTAGCATGGCGAGTCCACGCGCAAGACTTGGCAGAGGCATACCGAGCCACTCTTTGCGTCAACAGCTCGGGGCCCAAGTTCTTGGTGTTTTTTTTTTTTCTCTCTGAAGAAATTACTGTGGGCCTGAAAGTACCTGTAACCCTAAGGAATACAATATCTTAATTCGACTCACGGGTGGGAACTGTTCTCATGGAAAAGTGAGTTACCGTATACATCCACGTCTATTGTCTGAGAATATCTGTCCTTTTATATTTATCTTTCAAATTCGTAAAGAAATAAATTAGAGTAAATCAGCAAGCATTTTCCATATATATTTTCCATATAATCAACTATTACTGGTTTATCAGGGTTTATCCTCCACTATGACTACAGAAAACGTACGCTATCCATCAAAGAAAACCAACATTAAAGCGTAAACTAAAGCATTACGCATTGTTAACATCTAGCAGGGTGTATATGTATATATATATTTCCCTGTCTATGTATATATGAATATATCATATATATGTGCATGTTGCATATGTATATGTATGCACGCCTGTACACATACCCATACTGTATCTTTACACATACGTACCAATCCTGTACATGCAGTATGTCTGTTGTTACATGTGCGTGAATATATACATATATGTATAGATATATACGAATATGTATGTGTGGATACGTGCCTTTCTCTGCATATATACATACGTGTACCACTTCATTCATATCAAAGTATGTAATGGTAATTACTGTGCCAACTTTGTACCATGTATGTAGGCTATCATTGTATGTCTTTCTTCACTATTGTGCTTGTAATGATGATTCCTTCTGTACCTTCTATGCCCTATGATACCGATTTTGTTTTCCTCATGCACCCCTCCCTGCTTGGCCTTCAGGGACGTGTTCCCCACAGTGTTGGCGCTTGTACTGAATGGTAAAAAAAAAAAAAAAAAAAAAAAAAAAAAAAAAAAAAACATTTAGCAAGATGTATCAGCAGGTAGAAGGAAATAATAGAAGAATTTTATCCTTTTGAACACAAGTGACGTATTTTTTCTCTAAACGGTATAGGACGATTTTGTTCAACTCTGCAAAGGGGTTTCATTGAGGCTACGATTATATTTAACCCCTCCACTTTGACAGATAGATAGGGATAAATAGATAGATACTGAACAACAAGCATAGTAATTGAGTAACTGACTGATTGATTGAATAATAGATGGATAGACAGATAGATAAGCAGACAGACAAAGAGACGGATAAATAGACAGAGAGACAGACAGAGAGACAGACAGACAAATATATATACAGTACATAGCTGAATAAATCAGTGAATGGATGGAGATATACACAGGCAAATATATAGATAGACAGATAGATAAACAGATAGACAGGTTAATTATGTGACCTACCTTAGTGCAGTGACCTAGCACGACCTTCCTCTTGACCTGGGAGAAGGTGGTCAACTTCCTGGTGGGGAGGGAGGGTTCTGCTGACCCCTCCTCCATCACGTGTACTTCTTATTAATTTTTTCACTTCTACATGAGGTTTTTCATGTTATTCACTGTCTCTCACGATTATGCAGGCGGGGTGAATGACATGCTTTCACTGGTATGGACAGTTTTTCAGGTTATTCACTGTTTTCACGATTATACGGGCGATCTGAATGGCATAATTTCACTGTTATAGAGTGTTTTTCAGGTTATTCACGACTATATGGGCGATCTTAATGGCCTAATTTCACTGTTATAGGGTGTTTTTCATGTTATTCACTGATCTTCACTATTATACATTTAATGCTCAAAATATCCCAGGTTCTTCACTTGTAACTTCTTTATTTATACAATGTTCTTCACGCCCCATATTGCGTTCTTCAGGTTATTCATTGTTCTTCATGATTATACATTTGGATTTCACGACACGCCTGGTTCTTAACAAATTTTAACTTTTCCCTTATTCCATTCATGTTTATTCATGTTATACACCGTTATTCACATCACACACTTAGTTTTCAGGTTAAACATTGTTTTTCATAATTACACTGTTCTTCACGCTACACACTGTTCTTCATGTTATTCACTGTTCTTCATGTCATACACTGTTCTTCATGTCATACACTGTTCTTCATGTCATACACTGTTCTTCATATTAGACACTGTTTTTCATGTTATAAACTGTTCATGTCATACAGTGTTCTTCATGTTATTCACTGTTCTTCATAGTTATACATGCGAATTTCACATTATTCATTTGTCTCTTGGAGTTATATATACGTCATTCATTAATTTATACATCAGGTACTTCATCGTCATTCACTGTCCTTCACGGAGACAATTTGTTATTCACCTTTAAGCTGTTCTTCATATCTAGGCAGGAGATTTTCACAATATATCTGGTTCTTCACGTTATTCACTAATTTATACACTCGTTCATTCATTTCTATACACTGTTCTTCATATATCATTTATTTATTCACTGTTATTCACTGCACTTCACATTCACACACCATGTTTTTCACGATAGACTCTGTTCTTCACGGTATTCACAGCGTCCTATTCATTTTTTTTATTTTTATACAAATTTTTCATAGTAGGTATAAAGTTCTTCAGGTTATTCACTGGTCTTCATGGGTGGATTTTCACAATACCCCTTGTTCTTCACGTTATTCACTTGTATCATGGCGCTATATAAATCTTTCACAGGGTTATGCATTAATTTACTCATGTTATACACTGTTCTTCACGTCACACATTCAGTTCTTTAGGTTCTTCACTGTTCTTCATTATATACACGAACTGATTTAGCTATACACGGGGTTCCTCATGTTATTCACTTTGTTCTTCAGTTATTCGTTTAGTTCATAGGTTATACATTCTGTTCTTCGTCTCTCATTCTTAGATTTCTCACCTGTAAAAATAAATAAATAAATAAATAAAAGATGAAATAGATAGATATATAGACAGATAGGTAGATATAGATAGATGAATGAATATATATTACACTGATACCTACTGTACATGTTCAGATTACTACAACTACTACTACTACTACTACTACTACTATTACTACTACTGCTAATAATAATAATAATAATAATAATAATAATAATAATAATAATAATAATAACAGTAGTAGTAGCAGTAGTAGTAGTAGTAGTAGTAGTAGTAGTAGTAGTAGTAGTAGTAATAATAATAATAATAATAATAACACCATCCGGCATCACAGAGCAGGTGTTCCGTTATGCTCCCCTGCAACTGCAAAGTTCAACATTATTAATTTTTAGTGTTGCAAAGGCTTCATGGTGGTGGGCAATGGGGAGGTTAGGTTGCAGAGAGAGAGAGAGAGATGAAGAAGAAGAAGAAGGAGTGGAGATGGTGATGATGATGATGATGATGATGACTGAGTGAATAAGAACAGTTTCAGCCCAACTTGGACCCTATACAACCAATCCCTTATGACGTAGCGCAACGGGAAGGCTGCCAGAGATCGAGCAGCCTTACAAACGAAACGAAACGAGGATGAGATGGGTGGCGGAGCGAGAAGACCGTTTAGTGGCAGGTGTGTTTGGCCCCCCTAAATCCCCTCCTAACACCCCCTAAATCCCCCCTCCCCCTCTTGCACCTCTAAATCCCCCCTCCCCCCTCTTACACCCCCTAAATCCCCATCCCCCCTTTAACACCCCCTAAATCCCCCTCCCCCCTCTAACACCCCCTAAATCCCCCTCCCCCTCTAACACCCCCTAAATCCCCCTCCCCCTCTTACATCAACTAAATCCCCCCCTCTTACACCCCCTAAATCCCCCCTTTCCCCCCTCTCGCACCCCCTACCCCTGAGATAAGTAATGGGGGGTGGCGTGTGCCGTGTGGGGGGGGGGGACGCCTTGTAATCACTCTTGCGGTACGTGTAAGGAACAAGTTACACGCCCAGGCCCACGCAAGAGAGGGTTAACTCTTGAAGATGATAGTTTTATAATTGGTTTACACTGCCACGCGTCTAAGACCTGTGTTTTTATCGGGTAAGGCAGCTCCGTAACACCTCTTCCTTGCCGATTTATTTTCTGGACAAGGTTGACACTGATTCGTACATTATTTATTTTGTTTTTTCTTCCCCTGTTCATCTGAGAGAGAGAGAGAGAGAGAGAGAGAGCAGAGTGTGGTGATATTGGAAGGATTTAAGTAACACGGAAGAGAAGGCTAAGGGTAATGAGTAAAATAAAATGCTTAGGAGCAGGTGTTAGGAAGCTACCTTGACGAACGAGAAGACGGGCCTAAGTTCTTCTCTCTCTCTCTCTCTCTCTCTCTCTCTCTCTCTCTCTCTCTCTCTCTCTCTCTCTCTTATATCTGCTGACTGCACCCTGTATTGTGGGATGCAGGCTAACCATACTAATAATCTCTGGCCATGTAGAAAGGATGGAATGAGAGACTAACTAGGAGAGTGTATGTGGGTGAGGGGGAAGGGGGAAGGAAAGGAGGAAGCCAAGGATGAGGTGGAGGGGTGGAGTAGAGTGGTATATGAAACAGAGGGGTGTAAGCTGGGAGGAGGGCAGCGAAACAGGACAGGGCGACATGGAGGAGATTTGTTTGTGGTCACCCCTTACGGGATTAAGGTGTCTGGATATCGATACAGATAGACAGATAGATTCCCCAAATGGCCTTCAATAATTATGGAGTGAGGTGCGTATAGGTGAGGTGTGTAGAGGTGGGGTGTGTAAAGGTGTGTAGAGGTGAGGTGTGTAGGGTGAGGAGTGTAGAGGTGTGTAGAGGCGGGGTGCGTATAGGTGTGTAGAGGTGAGGTATGCAGGTGTGTAGAGGTGGAGTGTGTAGAGGTGTGTAGAGGTGAGGTGTGTAGAGGTGTGTAGAGGTGAGGTGTGTAGAGGTGAAGTGTGTAGAGGTGATAATAAGAAGTGAGAGACATGAACCAAGGCAACGAACCATACATTGCAATTAGGTTTGGGTTAGAGAGAGAGAGAGAGAGAGAGAGAGAGAGAGAGAGAGAGAGAGAGAGAGAGAACAGATAAACACACATGTAGGTAAACACATAAACAGATATACATGCATACAGACAGAGAGAGAGAGAGAGAGAGAGAGAGAGAGAGTAGGCGATATAAATGTACAAGGAGTGTGTGTGTGTGTGTGTGTGTGTGTGTGTGTGTGTGTGTGTGTGTGTGTGTGTGTGTGTGTGTGTGTGTGTGTGTGGATGCCCTGTGACTCCACCCATGTTATTGCGTGTAAGGAGGAGTTGTTCCGGTACGATTCCTTTGATCCCGCTAATCCACAGCTAATAGATAAATAGATAGATAGACAGATAGATAGATAGTGCTAGTTTTCATCTAAGCTGGATATGGCAATAATGAAACTTGTTAACATACATACATACATACATACACACACACATAAACACACATACATACATACATACATAGTCACTACCGCCACACCACTGACGTCACTAAATATATAACAGAAGAGAGAGAGAGAGAGAGAGAGAGAGAGAGAGAGAGAGAGAGATTCATATTTAAACAAGGGTATATATAGGTGCACATAAACAGTAAATACATATATAGCACACATAAAGTACACATACGAAACGGTACACACGTGAATTCGGTACACACACACAAATTAGTACACATGAAAAGTATACATGAAAAATGGTACACACACACACACACACACACACACACACACACACACAAACGAAATACACACACACTATATAAGGTACACACGGATTACGATACACACACGTTACACACGAAATAAGATACGCACACGTTAGTACACATGAAATACGGTACACATACAAGATACGGTACACACGA
>NC_136999.1:1410471-1475471 GCF_032717465.1 Coenobita brevimanus | reverse complement strand
TCTAGGTAATCTCAGTCTGATCTTACTTTTTTCTAGCTACTCTCAGTCTGATCTCACTCTGCTCTAGCTAATCTCATTCTTATCTCACTCTGTTCTAGCTAATCTCACTCTTATCTCACTCTGCTCTAGCTAATCTCTGTCTTATCTCACTGTTCTAGCTAATCTCACTCTTATCTCACTCTCTTCTAGCTAATCTCTGTCTTATCTCACTCTGTTCTAGCTAATCTCACTCTTATCTCACTCTTCTAATTAATCTCAGTCTGATCTTACTTTACTCTTGCCTATTTCACTCTGATCTTTCTTTGTTCTAGCTAATCTCACTCTTATCTCACTCTGTTCTAGCTAATCTCACTCTGATCTTACTTTGATCTAGCTAATCTTTGTCTAAACTCACTCTCTTACAGCTAATATCACTTGTGGTCTAGCTTATCTCAGTCTAAATTCAGTCTGTTCTAGTTAATCTTGCTAGAAGGGAGGATTACACAGGATTACACAGGAAAGCAAACAGCAACAGACCTTATGGTCCTTTCGAGGCTGCTTGTTAGAGAAAGCTATGACTACAAGAGGAGGAGGAGGAGGAGGAGAAGGAGAAGAAGAAGGAGGAAGAGGAGGAGGAGGAGGAGGAGGAGGAGAAGAAGGAGGAAGAGGAGGAGGAGGAGTAATAGTAGTAGTAGAAGTAGTAGCCCCAGGTTCATCTACATCGTCAACCCGGTGGACTACAGGCTGAAGGCGATCTCCCGCAGGTAGGTGGGGAACGTGTGCATATCCAGGTAGTTGCGCGGCCACGTTATATCAGTGCCACCACGTGAAGGCTCCCCTCTCCACTGGTCAGGGTATATGACGAGGACAGATGACGACTGGTATCAGTGAGAGTCTGACAGTGAACGGGGAAGGGTAGAGAAATTGCGCTATCTCTGTATCTCACTTTGGACACAGAGACAGAGAAGAGAGAAGGGGGGAAAAAAAAGAGAGGGTAGAGGTGAGATAGAGAGAAGACAAAGAAACAAGAGATAGAGGGAAGACAGAAAGAAGACATTGAAAAAAAGAGAGAGAGAGAGAGACAGGTACAGAGAGAGGGCAGATACGAGGCAGCGAAGAAAAGATAAAGTAGAAAAAGAGGAGGCAAACAGAGGATAGAGAGGAGACAGAGAGAAGATAAGGAAAGAAGTGGAAAACAGAGGAAAGACAAAGACAACACAGTACAGAGAAAGAGAAAGGGGACGGAGAGGCAACAGAGAGAAGGAAACGATAAAGACAGAAAAAGAAACATGTGAAGACAGAGGGAACACAGAAAAAAGATAGCATAAAAAGAGAGAAAAGACAGAAAAAGGAGAAACAGAGAGAATGCAAAGAAAGAGGGCGTAGACGGAACATAAACGGGCACAGAAAGAGAAGTCAGAGAGAATTTGGAGTGAAAAGAGAGAGACAGAAACATTGTAAAGTGGAGACAAACTTCTTTACTTCCAGAGCTCACAGGAAAAACGAGAATAGACGGCAAACAGTGCAAACAGGAAAGAAAGTGAGTGTAAACAGAGAAGAAATTGAACCAGCCACTGTTCACAAATCTGCCTTCTTCCTAAAACCCCTAAACAGTGAAATCAGGAAAGTGTAAACAGAAAGACGAAAGCAGACACAAAAACGGCACTGCAAACAGAAAGAAGGGCAAAGTCAGACACCGTAAACAGACTTCCCGACTTTCTAAACCCCTTAAACAGTAAAAACAGAAAGAAAACAGGGCAAACAGAGCGAATAAAAAGACAATACGAAAGCCCCAGAATTTTCAAAACTAACTGGGGACCAAAACAAAGTCCTGGATGATTCGGCTCTACTAACAGCTTTGAAACTCAGCCGAAATGACAAGTGACAAAACTTCTTGGTTCGCCAGGTAATGATTTTAATTATATTGGGGGGTCCATTTTTTTACGCTGCTTATTTGTGTGTGTGTGTGTGTGTGTGTGTGTGTGTGTGTGTGTGTGTGTGTGTGTGTTGGGGGGACGGCTAAGTTAGGGTTATGAATGTCGTATGATTTTCTCCTTCGCATATATAATTCTCCTCGAGGGAAGTGTACATGCTTTGGTTCCTCACACACACACACACACACACACACACACACACACACACACACACACACACGATGCAGTGGTACGGTACAGCTGAGTCAGGGTACAAGAACGCGAGATCGTCTCTGTTCAGGCCACTCCTAATCATCATCATCTTATCACCAAGATTAAGATTCCCGGGGATAATAGTGCGGTTACGTTATTCATCATCATCATCATAACTATCACCCTCGTCATCACCATCATCATCATCATCATCATAAACATCATCATCATCGTCATCACCATCATCATCATCATCATAACTATCACCATCATCATCATCATCATCATAAACATCATCATCATCGTCATCACCATCATCATCATCATCATAACTATCACCATCATCATCATCATCATAAATATCACCCTTATCATCATAATCATCACCATTATCATCATAAATATAATCATCATTATCATCATCGTCCACATAAATATCACTATCATCTCATAAATATTATCATTATCGTCTTCATCATCGTTACCATCATCATCATCATCATCATCTTCATAATTATCACCATCATCATCATTATCATCATCCATACTTTTTCCTACTTAAGAACTGGGTGAGAGAGAGAGAGAGAGAGAGAGAGAGAGAGAGAGAGAGAGAGAGAGAGAGAGAGAGAGAGAGAGAGACTATCAGAAGCAGCAACTAACCAAAATTCTACCCTCAGCAAAATGGGCCACACTCCCACTCACTCACCATTCAATCTCCCGGAATCCTAACTAAAACGCATCCACATATACATGCTTACAAACTGGCCTTTTCCTTTCCGTTTCATACATTTTGGAAAAGTTATCTAGAAGTTAAAATAAACATGAGTCCTTTCACTATAACCTGGCCCAGTTTTTCGTGCTTTTGCAGCTAATATCACGTAGCTCAGTGGCAGAAAAAGACTGTGCTAAGGCTCTATACCCCTTCTGTAGCACTTCTTCGTGACTTGCATTGTATTCTAGTGTTGATCTGTTGTTAGAACTCGGGATTTAGGACGGAGCGATGGCAATTTTAGGTCAAGGCGAAAAAAGTATGAAAAGTATAGCATCAGATTATAGTGTGTGTGTGTGTGTGTGTGTGTGTGTGTGTGTGTGTGTAAGAACAGTAAAATACGAACTTGAGCCAAATTAAGATAAAAAGAACTATAGCCAAAAACAATCTTAATCGCTTCTTTAAAAAAATCCTTTGTTGTTTCTCCTTATCTTATCTCTGCGACTCTTAATCATCACTATCTTAGCTTCTTGTAACCGTGCACTTGGGGTGGGGTGATGGGGAGGGATGCCTTCACGCGGTGGCACTGATATGCTTGTCACGAAGAAGTGCTATGGAAAGGATGCGGAGCGGCAGCATGGTCTTTTCCTGCCACTGAGATGCGTGAAAGAAGCTGCAAAGGGACGAAAGTTTGGGACAAGTGAAGGTGAAAATAAATACTGATGTTTTATGGATTCTACTCACCTCAGGGCAGCCACAAACACTAATCCCTTAACAGAAAAACACTCCAACACGAGAGAATACACGATAGACGCCAGCACGAAAGAATACACAATAAAACACACGAAATATCCCACCACAACAGGATGCTGCTGATGACTGCGTGCGATATCCCACACGAGTCAGAGGGCGTCTGCCTGTTCGAGCTTGCTGCCTCTCCATTTCGAAGCTCGAGACAACGCGCAATAAACAATGGGTCGGAAGCTGAGTTGCTGCTGCTTCACATCGCCGCATCTTCGTCAATATTTCTTTAGACAGATAGATAGAGCAGACGCACACGTAACGATAGATCCAGCACAACAAGATGCTACTGATCCCTTGCTTGAGAATGCTCACACGAGTCAGAGGGCGTCTGTCTTTGCCAAGCTCACTTCCTCGCTGTTTCGAGGCACGAGACTGAACGCGCAATAAAAACTAGTTCGGAAACGGAGATGCTGCTGCTTCACTTCATGCCTTCATTTTTTTTTTTTTTTTTTAGATAAAATAGATGCATGCGTATCGACTGCATGAAGGTTATTTTAAGGCACATATTCACTATAGGTTTGATATTTCAGGTAGAGTTTCGCGTTCATTTTTCAACACAATAATTATTTTCCACTCATTCTCCACCGCCAGACTCCAACACCTCCGATGATCAATAATAGTTCAACCTGCGTCTTTCAAGTTCATATAATTTCACTTTAAGTCTGAACTTCAAATTAGCACGGGGGGAATGGAAACTGATTGATGTATTTTGGTTAATTCAGTAAAATCAGTGAGTTGTTTACATCATTTTGGCATAGCGAGTCGCGAACTAATGGCGCGAAATTAGAACCTGGTTGAATTTTTTTTCTTATTTTTTCCTTTATTTTTTATTTTTATTTTTTTTTTTGATGAAATGCAGACGTGAACTTTATATTGGACGTATTTCATATGTATTAAATGTCATAAAAATTCATTTTATCTCGAACTCAGACGAAAATTCTCTGATAAAATGAACACCTGAGCAACATTTCGTTCAAAGACGTGAGTTGACTACTAGATATAGCGAATACTGATGAGAAATACTTCCATGCACGTGATATATGGCTAATACAATGTTGATATCGTCATTCTGGCTTAACAAGAAATGACGTAGAGCGAGACTTCATTTTTTTTTATAATTATATATCGTGCATTCTCTCTCTCTCTCTCTCTCTCTCTCTCTCTCTCTCTACTTCTTTATCATTTTCTTCTCCTAATCTTGCCGCTTCCCCATACGTCTACGATCACGAGCTTTATCTACCTCCATTACACAACCCTCCCCTCTCTCTCTCGATAACACAACCTTGAGTTATCTACTGCTGGCGATGCTCGAGGTACCAGATGTCGCAATATGCATAACCTGACATATTCACAATCTATCTATCTATTTATAGCCAGACGCCATAATCCTGTAA
Source organism: Coenobita brevimanus (assembly GCF_032717465.1). Lineage (NCBI taxonomy): Eukaryota > Metazoa > Arthropoda > Malacostraca > Decapoda > Coenobitidae > Coenobita > Coenobita brevimanus. The sequence goes on along the minus strand of NC_136999.1, from coordinate 1,470,459 downwards.
GGAGTGGCCGTTTGACTTTGAGTTCGCTGTTTTTCGGGGAGGGGCACAAACCCTCCGCCAACCCACTTGCTGACACAAGGGAACACGTTAGGGTTGGTTATATGGTTACCACCCAGCGATGTAAATGGTTTCCTGTCTTACAGGAAACCATTTGACTTTCACTCCATGTAAAGCCACGTGAAGAGGAAAGAAGAGCAATAAAAAGTGACAGAAGACATGGAAGAAATAGGAAGAGAAGAGGGTAGTCACAGAAAAAGAATGCTTAAGGTGAAGGAAGAAGTAGGCAGCACTACATCAAGTGAGTGGATGATGGTCGTCCACCACCTACCACGCTTCACAAACTTAATAGAAAATTTACTCTCGTAACTTAGGACTTGTACCATCAGTCTATCTATCTATCTATCTGTCTATTATATATCTACTGCTGGAGGACATATAGATATGGAAGATTCTAAATACAGTACTGTCTTTGTCTGTGTGTGTGTGTGTGTGTGTGTGTGTGTGTGTGTGTTTCCTGTTAAAATAATCCTACTTATGACATAGACACCGGGTTTGGATTTTTTCAATACTCATCATCATCATCATCACCATCATCATCATCACCATCATCATCATCATCACCATCATCATCATCATCATCATCATCATCATCATCATCATTATTCAGTGATCCAGCACTTATGTCTGCAAATGTATGTATTTAAGCTTATCCTTGAACAAATACACACTCTCTCTCTCTCTCTCTCTCTCTCTCTCTCTCTCTCTCTCTCTCTCTATCTATCTATCTATCTATCTCTATCTATCTATCTATCTATCTATCTATCTATCTCTATGTCTCACCTAATCTAACCTACTCTAGCCTAACTTGACCCACCCTAACCTAGCATAGCCTAACCGATCCTTTCCCTTACAGAGCGAAGACTGCAGTGGTACCTGGCGATGGCGGCGGCGGCGGAGGGGGCGAGGGTGCCATCAGGAAAGGGATTAGCCCGCAGATGGCAGCCTTCTTCCTGGTGGCACAGATGGCGGGGGCGGGGTTCCTGGCACTGCCCCGCGCCATTGCTGATGTTGGTGAGGCGGGGAAATTTTGTGGGAATGTCTGAAAGCAGGTCTGAAATAAAAGAAAAGTTGGGGGAATGATTCAAAATACCTGGTGAGGGTGAAATTAATAGACGGGTATTTCATAGGGAAGGCAGAAACTAGGACTAAAGAAAGGAGACAGATAGACAGACAGACAGACAGACAGAAAGGATGTGTGAAAGAAAATGTGCATCCTGGTATACAAAGTGTTTTCAGACACACACACACACACACACACACACACACACACACACACACACACACAAACACACACACACACAAACACACACACACACAAACACACACAAACACACACACACACACAAACACACACACACACACACACACACACACACACACACATACAAGCATACACAATCGACCTAAGCCTAACCTAACCAATATACTCTGACCCTACCCAGCCCTACCTAACCTAACCTAACCATGCTTAATCAAATCTAACTTAATCTAACCCATCTCCTAGGTTGGCTGGGTATTCCTATGATGATCATCTTCTGCATTAGTGTTGGCTTTGCTGGGACGCGCCTGGGCAAGAGTTACGTCATTCTGGAGGAGCGCTGGCCAGAGGAGTATAAGGCCAGGTGTCGGCAGCCCTACAGCGAGATTGCTAAAAGGGCGCTTGGAAGGATCGGCGGGTGAGTTTTTAGCGGATCTGCGACGACTTTTGGTTACAGAGCTTCTTGGAGGATCTGAGAGGCATCCAAAGGGGTTATAGGGGATTTGAAAGAGTTGTAGGAGACCTGTGAACAGGGCCGGATTTAGACATATGGAGGCCTATGGGCAGCCTCCGTGTGGAGGCCCCCCCTACCTTAGAATTATATAAAGTTGAAGACATAGTTGAAGTCATTCATGAGGTTTGAAGTTGACCGGTTCCAATTTACCACCTCATATGACGAAAAATTTCAAGCAATTTCATTGCAGAAAATATATATTTTTTCAAGATTCTTCACATTACTGAAAGTTGAAACCTCAAATAATGGTTTTCTCCAACAAAGTATAGTAAGATATGACTAGATTTCGTCGGAAATAATATATGTATTACATCTAACAGAGCATCTCCACTATGGTGGTCACCGAGCTATGCGCCACAGCTTATATGCTATAATAGTTAGCTAGGTTTTTAATTCCACTCATTTCTGCAACAACAAAAGGTGACCTGTCAGCTACTAAGATTTCATTAAAAACATACGGTAATATAAGAAGGCATTATTTGAGATCCGTCTGGAAATGGAACTCGAAAGTGGTTGTTTGCTTTTTGCTGGGTTAGGTAGGGGTAATGATTAGCTTTAGCTTAAAAACGGAGGTCGCCCACCATGGCTTTGGCAGGGTTAGGTGTGGTACGTGAAAGGGGTAAAAACAGTATAACATACGATCCAAACACCAGACTTCCGGAAACTTGATATTCAACTAAACAACATGAAAACCATGAAGAGATCAATATACATCTGAATCCCCCATCATCTCCATCACGTTTTCTTGATTTCAAATCGACATCGCCGCGCTATATACGCTGGCTTACCGTTAACCAGTCCCACGAGTTTCGCCAAGAACAACACACTTCCGTCAAAAGCAACTCAGATACCACAAACGGTTCCCACCGCCATCGTGCCCCTGGCAGGGTTGGATTGGGTAAGGTAAAATTGGTTCATAAAACCATAAATGGTCAAAGTGTCTGATTTGGGGTCTTTTTTTCATCCACCAAAATTACTTTTCAACTTAATAAATAGGCTAGGCCTTTATAAATTAATTCAGAATTAAGCTAGGACTGGCATAGCCTAATGTATGTAGTAACTAATAAATGTAGGCTGGCTAAGTTAAGCTACAGTAGACCTACCTACGAAATCGTATCAAGTATAAGTGACACAGGTTAGGCTGTTAAATATACGATATAATCAGTCAAATTAGACACAAACCTAACTGCGAGCATAATAATGAAAACGGGCTAGATGAACTAGCCCCTTTCTACTATTCGTTTTTCCCAAAACTTCACCCTCGGTGTCTCCTTTCCATCTACTAATAGCACATGTGACTTTGTTATATAAGTTAACCATAGGAATAGTTACTGAAACCAATAACGTATTCCAAATATATACTAATTTCTGAAATTAACTAACTTACCTGCTCCTGATTCCCTTTGAATTTGTCAACAAACAGCGGGACAAGAATACGTTCCGGGGCATTCGATCATGGAAAAAATATATATATTTATAACTGATATTCTCATATTCGTTCATTTTCCAAGTAGTTAATAAATATGTATAGAATATTATAATGAAAGTATCAGTCTAATATAGCCTAAGCTACACAGAGTCAGTTGAATGTATTATTTTTACAATACATGAAATGTTTCATAGAAAACCTCAAGTTTTCATGGATTAAGGGGTAACTATTTGATATGCTTTCTTTCCGGACCTCTGGACTGGTGGTAGTTTTCCGTGATAAAATCGATAAAGGTAAAATCAAAATTTTTATCCCTGTCCATATAAAAATTTGTAAAATAATATTAATGATAATAATAATGATGATGATCATAAAATCACATTAAATGTGTGGAGACCCCTGGGCAGCTGCCCACTTTGCCCTAAATCCGGCCCTGCCTGTGAAGTATTTAGAAGTATAAGAGGTTGGGAAAGATCGGCGGATGGGTTTTTAGGGGATCTGCGACGACTTTGGGGGAGTGGGAATGCTTCTTGGAGGATCTGAGAGGGTTCCAAAGAGAGTTGTAGAAGATCTGTGAAGATATTAGAAACATAAGTCTATCAATCTATCTATCTATCCGTCTATCTTATCACCTCTCTCTCTCCGTAGCAGAATCACTCAGTACATCGCAGTGATCAAACTAACAGGGACAACGACTGTTTAATTGATCCATCTATGTATCTGTCTACTTATCCATCTACCTATCTATCTTATCACTTTCTCTCTGTCCTTAGCAAAATCACCCAGTACGTCGTCGTGATCAAATTAATGGGGACAACGACCGTGTACGTGATCCTGACCTCCGAGTTGATCCACCGTATCATCCAGCACACGACAGACTATCAGTGCGTCCTCTCTCAGTGCCACCTTATTCTGATTGTAGGGGCTTGTATGGCACCTCTGACCTGGCTGGCGACACCTAAGGACTTCTGGTAGGTAGTAACATCTCTCACCTTTTATCTACCTGTTTGTCTATCTGTCTGTCTGTCTGTCTATCTATCTATCTCCTGCGTCCTCCTAGTGTCATCCTTACGTTGCTTGCTAAACAATCATGATGTGTCCGTGATTCTATAGATTTCTCTCTCTCTCTCTCTCTCTCTCTCTCTCTCTAGTTCTCCCCAATTTTTTTTTTTTAATTCTTGTACCCGAAACACGATTTAATTTGGAAGGGCATTGTGTTTTGAAATTAAATGTAGATATGTTAAAGTGTAGATAAAACGCTTTAATTGTGGATAAATCGGTTGTTGGTGGGAGATAAGGGAACTGTGACGTGCTGGTTAATGAACAGATTATTGATAGTAGGCCACTGCTATTATTGCTACTACTGTTACCATTGCTACTACCACCACTACTACTATACTACAACTACTACTACTACTGCTGCTGCTGCTGCTGCTACTGCTCCTGCTACTACTACCACTACTACTACTACCATCAACACCACCACAACCACCACCACCACTACTAATACCACAACTACCACCACCATTACTACTACCACTTCCACCACAACTACCACCACCACCACCACCACCACTACAACCAGCACCTCTCCCCAACAGGCAGGCGTCCTTACTGGCCGTGGTAGCGACGTTCGTGGCCATCGTAGTCATCATCATCGAGGTGTTCACGGCAGAAAACTTCCGCCCTGAAAACCCCCTGTACCCGAACCCCACCATAAGGTCCTTCTCCCTGGGTTTTGGCGCCATTCTGTACGCATTTGGCGGGTCCGCTGTCTTCCCTACCATCCAGAATGATATGGCGGATCGATCTCAGTTTTGGAAGAGCGTCATCGGCGGTTTTGCTGGTGAGATGGAGGGATGGGTAAGAGAGAGAGAGAGAGAGAGAGAGAGAGGAAGGGGGAGAAGGGGATGACGGGGAGGGAGAAAATAAGAATGAGGGCGGAGAGTGTGTGAATGTGCAAGTGTGTGAATGTGTGTGTGTGTGTGTGTGTGTGTGTGTGTGTGTGCGTGTAACTTCCATCCGTTGCTTCTTTCTTTTAACATATCAGTCCACTAATTTCCAAGTCTCACATTCCTCTATCTGCCAGTGGAGTTGGTGAGGCAGATATTATAACTGCCTCAAAATTTCCACGCACACACACACACATTCACTAATTCCCCCACGTACACCCATTCCTCCCCTTCGCCTCCAGGTATCATCTCTCTCTACCTGCCTGTGGGGATGGTGGGGTACATTGCAGTGGGGGACGAGGTGGGCAGCAACATTCTCCTGATGCTTCCAGTCAACGCCGCTGTCCTGGCTGCCATTGCACTTGAAACCATCAACATTCTGTGTACCTACATCATCAGCTTCAATCCCGTGGCTCAGTCGCTAGAGGAGGCCTTTAACTTGCCCAGGAGTGAGTGTTTCTTCCCATGTTTCTCATCGTTTTACTCCTCTCTCTCTCTCTCTCTCTCTCTCTCTCTCTTTCATGTGAACCGGGAGGACTGCAGGCTGAAGTCACCCTTTTTCCTCCAGTCCACCATCGTCCTTTCAGGGGATAGGGAGGGGGTTGAGGGACGTTTTTGCGGAGGTTAGGTAAGGACAGGTGAAACAGGCATTTTTATCAGAGGGAAGCAAGTCAGTCTTATAACTTGACAAATCTTATACTTCAAATGAATGGATTAATCTAAGTCGTCTTATCTTTTTCATCATTCAGAGTTCGGATGGCAGAGAATCGTACTCAGAACGTCGCTGGTGATGCTTCAAATTCTGATTGGCCTGGCTATCCCAAACTTCGGCAAAATTCTGGACCTGCTGGGCGGCTCACTTATTACTCTGGTGACCTTCGTGCTGCCCCCGCTGATGTATATAAAGCTCATGGATGAGAAGAGTTCAAACTGGGAGACGAAGTGAGTTGTCTTTTACTGAGTCGAGTATGTAGGGTTGGATTACTTTGATTTAGTTGGGGCTTAAGGTTAAGATAAATTCCTTTTTACAGTATTTAGTTAGAGCTTTTAAGTCATGTTGGATTTCCTTTGCTTTCATACGAGCTTCAAGTTGGACTCCTTTTGCCTAAGTTAGGGATCCAAATTACCGGTAGTCAAGTTCCAATTTCTTCTCCTTTACTTTTCTATCTCTTTATGTAATACAACAAAGAAGGAACCAAAAGCTAGAAGCATAATCTCACACACCCCTCCCTCTCTCCCCAGGACTATGCCACTGTGGGAGCGTCTGTACCTCATCGAGATCATGATAGTGGGCATAGTTGGTGGCATATTCTCGACCATCACTGCCACCTACGAAATCATCATCACCTCGTTCGATAACACCTGCTTCCTCAACTTCAATACACTTTGTCCTGAATACTAAATAAAAAAATATATGGGATTTACAGGCTAAGCTCCCTAATCCAGTACATTTAAGATGAAGATGACTTGTATGCTTTGTGACATTTAATGACTGGTACTGGGGTATACTTAGTGAAAATATAAAAAATCCCCAGTCACCTATTTTTATACAACAATTAGCTTTTTCAGCTTCAATATGCTTTGCCCTAAAAACTAAACAATAAATAAAGAAAAGCATTGGATTCCAAGTCTAGGCCACCATAGTTCAGTACATTTATGATCAGATGACCAGCCTACTTCCCTTGATGGCATTACATAAATGAAAATCCTCCATTCACCTCTCAGAGACAGAACCTATGCATGCAGCTTGATTGTCACTCCAACCTTCAGTTTGATGATATGGTACAGGTAAAAGATGCCTTCATACAGTGGTACCAATTTAGCCAGGCAACTTCAATGCCTGGTTATATAAACATCCTTAAACTTCCTCTCTATCCCCCGAAAAGTTCCTGGTGGGCTGCAGAAGGGCAGATTAAGGCTGTAGTCCACCAGGTTCACATTCCAGATTAGCATAAGGCCACAATAACAATGACAACATGAAGCTGATATGCCAGTGTCTCCAAATTCACAGTAGTAAGTAGTAGTAGTTATAACTCCAGGTTCATCTCAATGTGAACCCAATATTGTAGGTAGAAGTTGCCCCCTCCTGCAGTCCAGCATCCTTCTTTTAGGGAATAGAGAGGGAGCTGAAGAGCATCTGCATAACCAGGCATTGGAGTCACCAGTTATGTCGGTGCCATCACATGAACATGCCCCTCTCTTGTACCAAAGTAGCAAGTAATTGTAGGAAGCAGTGATATTGTAAATCTCGCCCCTTTCTACAGACCGTTTATTTTATTTCATAAAACTGGGCCACTCCTACAATTTGAATACTGTACTGAGATATGGTTGCCTGAAATTTAACAAAGCAAAGGTAGGAATGAGTCTCCTTTGTTACTAGTCAAATCAACCCTCCAATCTGACTACCTGGCCACTGACTGAGTTGAAAAGGAGTTTTGGACTGTTGTCAAGTCAGAGTAGTAGTAGCAGTACTTGTAACCCCAGGTTCATCTGAAACATGAACCTAGTGGAATGCAATCTGAAAATGCCTTTCACCTGCAGTCAACCATCTCTCTTTCAGGGTAGCCTACATTTGCATTATTGGGCAGCTCATCCACCCGGTAATATCGGTACCATCACATGAAGGCATCCCTTTCCAGTTTAGGGTAAATGCACTATATTTGTTCTAGTAACTCTGTATTACTGCCAGTTTCTTGTAATTCCAATAAACATATGACACGGGCACAAGTTGTTTGATATTTGCCCCACCTCAGTCATCATCATTATTGTTATCATTATTGCCATCATCATCACCAGGTGCCTATCCCCAACTAAACAGCAGCATTCCTAGAAAGATCTGTATGCTGAATAAATCGTTTGGTGCCAGAGGGAGACAAGGACATACAGTACTGTATACAGGTATTTTTATTTATACTAACACCAGACAATTTTTTTCAGCTTCGGATGGAAACCTCATCGCAAAAGGGTTAAGAAAGAAATTATCTCACAAAATAAGTGTATGGAATCCATTTTTGAATTTTTCTTGTTAATTAGGCTTCCTTCACCCCTTCAGTCCAATTATGTATCTTTTATTTACAGGCCATTATCAAAATTTATTCAACTCTGGAGAGGAATTGCATACAGCCCTCCACTCTTCCATATTGTGAAAAAATGAAGGTGGCAATAAATTCAGATAAAGGTCACTGAATTGACAGGGGTACACAAGGTAGATTATGCCACAACAGCAAGAATAACATAAACAGATCAGTAATAAAGAGGAAAAACATTGACTATGAGACCCTGCCATACATAAATAAAATCACAAGAAGGTACCACAGTCAGAACAAAGTAAAGGTGATAACAACGTGGAAAATTCTAAGGGAGGAGTTAAGACCTGGATAGCCCTCCCATCCTTGACTATACTCCTTTTACTTTAATTTGGCCTAAGATTGCCATCTCTCCACCTTAAAATTTGAAAGACAAGAAATCGGTTTGCACTGGAATATGATGCTAATCACAAATTAGTGCTATGGGAAGGCAGCACAGCATTAACATTATCCACTTCTGCAATGAGCTTTGTGAAAGAAGCTAAAAGAGATGAAAATCTGAGCCAAGTTAAGGTAAAAGACATGTAATCAAGTCAGTTTCACTTGCATATGATCAATGGATGGATATTTTCTCTCTCTCTCTCTCTTCCTCTCCCTCCCTCTCTTTTTCTCTTGTTGTTGTCATTGTTGTCATCATTGTATTCATTCTCTCTCTCTCTCTCTCCCCCTTATCGGATGAATTCTCGTGCATTGTGGGGATGGCTCAGTCAGTGTTATCAATGTCTATCCAGCATCATTTATTCATATCCTACTTCCACTGCCCATACCAGCAGACTGAGCTGTTCCCTAAAAATATAAGATACGGCCAGGAGGGTGTTTAGTGAAGTGCTACTTATGGACCACCCTGTACAGTATAATCATAAGGTGTAATAAAAAAAATAAAATAAATAAAATCTCACTGTGTGGATGAAAAGTTCACTTATGGATCAAGAGGTGGGCAAAACTTTCATTGTGTGGGTTGGGGTTAAGGTAATGAGATCGTCAAAAGTTTCATTGTACGGATTAGGATTTCACCTGCGTGTATTGATGTGTACAAACTTCTCGCGCCCTATTCATCAGTCTCCATCAATGTCGGCCTTGCAAATGATGATGGCAAATGCTTCACTTGCGGGTCATGAGGTGGACAAACTGCTCATACGCTATTTGTCCGTCTCCATCGATGTCGGCCTCACGAATGATGACGTCCACCTCATCCTGCGACAGTTTCTCCCCCATGGTCATCAGGACGTGCTTCAGCTCCGAGGCCGCGATGGTGCCATTTCCATCCTTGTCAAACACGCCAAATGCCTCCCTGATTTCTTCTGGGGACTCAGTCGGCGGAAAATCCCTACTCAGCACAGACTGTAAATAATAATAATAATAATAATAATAATTATAATAACTATCATCATCATCAACATCCAGACTTCTTTTCCCATCTACGGATGGGGTAAGGTAAGGTCCAGGGAGCAAGAAAAACCTAATAGATGGAGAAACTAACAATAAGTCTGCCCAGTTCCTGTACAAATGGGCCACACTCTCATTCACCCGCCATTCAAGCCCCCAGAATCTTAACTTCACCCTGCAGGCATAAACATCCATACTTACATGCTTTATACCACCAATCAGAGAGAGAATAAATAAATAAGTTCATTTCCGTCATTTTAGTTTTTGAAGACTCCAACACATTTGCATGCATTGGTCCTGGTCACCTAATAGCTGCTCTCCATGCTGCTCAATCTCTGGCAGCTTCCCTATTTAGTCCCTTAACCCCGAGGTCACACTCAGTGACCTCGTCCCAGGTCTTTTTTGGTCTACCTCTCACTACCCTACCCCCAACATTAACAAAACTTCTCACTTTCTGCACCCAATTATCATCCCCCATCCTCTCCAAATGCACAAACCATCTCAGTCTACCTCTCCTCATCACAACACCAATACACTCCAGTCCCATCCTACCTTTAAACTCTTCCATTGCAAACCTAGCCCCCCCAGGCCTTGCACTCAATGATGCACTGCACCACCCCTAATCATTGCCATTTCCGTACATTTGAGCCTGTGAATAAAATAAAAAGTATAAAGTACGACTGATTATTTACTTCTGTGACTTGCAAGGATAAAACAGCTATATGTACAGCAGATCTTCATTCTAAGTCCCATTTTTTTTTTATATTCCTTTTTTGCAGTTAATACTTTCACACTTCTGTGAATCATCTTAAAAAATAAAAAAAATGGCATTAGCTAAAATTAGATACATACAAACAGACGGACATTGGGGGCCTTACCATGAAAAGTTCAAGACTAATGGATCGAGGTGAACCGAGCTCTGAGATTAGGCCCTTGATCTCGGCATTGGTGGGGTTAATGCCCAGGGAGCGCAGGGCGTTTCCAAGGTCCTCGACAGGGATGCCACCTTTCCCACCAAAAACAGCAAAACACTCCTTGGCCTCGGCTATTTCATCAGGGGACATTCTTCGTGGCATGGTGGTGCTGGGGGGGGGAGAGGAGTGGAAGAAATAATAGTAATAAATTTTCCCATCTATAGATCCATTCCCCTCAATATTTAATTATAATTATTAATATTACTATTATTACTATTTTTATTACTGTACATCATCAGCATTTCCCCCTAAAACCATATCCATACCAAATGCTTGCTGACACGGTTGGTTGCAGGTGAAACTTCTACATCACTATAACCCAAGCAAGTGGCCCCACTGGACATGGGTGGGTGCGGGTGAGAACCTCTATGGGTTAGTGTGATGCAGAACTCCCACCTGCAAAAGGAAGCATTTGGTGTGGATGCAGCCAAAGATGGGGTGAGGTAGAATCCCTCTTTCCCAGTACAAAAAAGAACAAAATGAGAAACAAGTGAAAAAATACTGTGTTCATACATAGCTGTATCCAGCACTTTGGATGAAGGGAGGGGTGAAACCTAGTGGAATTACCACAACACTGAAGTCACACTGACTAACCAAATTTCTCAAAATTTATTACCAGATATCCTATTTTCATCAAAATGATTCTATGACAATGTTTATATAAGATATTTATTGCATATATTTTGGTAAATATCATTGTTCTTTTTTTATAAGCAGTCATTAGTCTGCTTCATGCCCCCCCCCAAAAAAAATCCATGCCTGATATACAGACAACTACTTCTAATACTAAACATAACCTACCATAGAGAGGACATTATGCTCCTGAGGATAGGCTGTGTGTAAACGAGGATGTAAATGAGATAAAAAAAACTTTCTCTGTTTTCTCTCCCAGTAACCTGGGGTGGGAAAAAGTGCAAGAGTCAAGGGGAGAAATGCCTAGAAACAACATGCAAAAACCCAACTACTTGTATACACATACATATCACCAAATACCAACAGCTTATAAAGTGACACAAGTCAATCTGGCAGTGACTTCGGGGTAGTTCTAAGGTTTAATGCACTTTATGGACTACATAGAGGAACAACTGATACTGAATTTAATGCCAACTGCACATTAGCACATTCCCACATACCTTTAGTAAATAAAGGTGTGCAAGTAAGATCCTTGGAAGTGATCAGGGGTGGAAAAAAAATGCGAATGTGAAGGGCAAGACGATTCAACGGAGAGGGTGTGTGTGAGTTAGGCAGACATGATATCTCTGAAATCAAGATAACACCTACACCACTCAGATAACAACCTTATCACTCAGGCAAGCTAGATGTGTTGTGGTTTATGCACAAAAATTCTGCTCTACAGTTAACTCTTTCACTGCTACTACTGTACTTCTCTCAGATGATAAAACCTGTCTGCTGTTTGCTAAAATAAAAGGCCTAGGTGTATTCTGGGGATGAAGAGGGAGCATATAATAAACACTGGACATTAGCTACAAATGATATCCAAAGTGTGACTGTACAGCAGTATGCAGGTTAACAAGTTACTGTATATTTATCTATCTGAATGACAGAAATATCCCCTTTGAAAAAAATAAAAATAAATAAATAAATAAACTTTTGGAAGCCTGCTCTACCTGAGGACATTTTTGATACTTTATTCTTGCTGTTACCAGACAATTATATGAAGTTTAAGAAGGCCCCCTAGCAGTGAAGGGGTTAATGAAGGTTATATCTAACCCCTCAAGTTCAAAAAGTCTGTCCTAAGCAGCATAAAATTTTGGCAATTCCAAGAAAAACATAAAAATGACATATTCAGGCTGAAGGAGTTAAAAGTGCTGAAATCAGTACAGATTACATCCATATCAAATGGAGTGGGATGATGACATGTATAATATATACGGAGATACTCTATACACTGTCCTTTACTCCATCGTTAAGTGGGAAAAGAGGTCCAAATTTTGATGATGATGATGATGATGATGATAATGATGATGATGATACTTCATACAACAAGTGCTTACCATCATAATCACCTAACATACCCTCATCACCACTATCATAATCATCATCATCATCATCACCATCATCACAACCCTAATTTCCATATAAGAGATGGGGTGTGATAAGATCCTGAAACAAAGAAAGGGTAAGTACAAAAGTGGGAGAACTATCAAAATCATGCCTGGTGAGATGGGCCACACAATCTCTCACACATCTTTCAAGCCATCCAATTTCTGGCTCCATCTCACAAGTCAACATATCTGTACATTTTTCAAAGATCACAATAAGATAAACTGCAGTACATGGACTCTTCAAAGTGAGAATGTAGGTAAACATTTATTCAATTAAACAAAGTAAGCTGCATGTACATCATATATACAGTACTGTACCACAGCTCACAAGATTTATGCAAATCAATCATAACAGTGCATGCAGTGGAAAAATACAGTCTGCTACTTATCAAATGGAAGCTAAAACACACCCATGATAAGCATAAACAGTACAATACAGTAAGTCCTTGATGTATGCCAGGGATGTGTTCCAGAATATCACAACTCATTTCATACAACCAGTAGTAGTTAGTAGCTGCAACCCAAGGCTCATCTGAATGTGAACTCAGTGAACTGCAAGTTGAAGTTGCCCTCCTCCTGCAGTCTACCATCCTCTTTTCAGGAAGACAGACTTGAGAGACATTTGTATAACCAGGCAACTCCACCATCCAGTTATATCAGTGCCACCACATGACAGAACCTCTCTCCAACATCTACATACAACCAGTGCTTTAACATATACATTTAGACACCACTGACACTGCTGGCATATGTAAGGTTCCTTCACCAAGTGGCAGATCTCAGTGTGTTGTGATCTCAAGCCATTCCCCACAATCAGTCCCTTAGTCCACAAGCATCAATGCAGGGCCTCACCCACAGTTTCCTCAGTCAGACTCTGGCCAGTCTTCCCTCCAGAATCACACCTCTGGCCCTCCTCAGCTAGCCATATTCCTCGCTCCTCTCAATACTTCCACACCATCTTAAACTACCACTCTGCCTACCTCTCTAATACTTATTATGCTAAATCTCTGTGATATCCTACTCATCAATCACTACTTTTTTCATTTCTATGCATTCCAAGTTGCATATTTGGCATCCTCCTATAGGCCAAGTCTCACTGCCATGTAGCATATCGGGAAAGATTTCTCACACATTTATTGCTCGCATAGCAATGACACTTTAATAAGGAAGTTTTCTATAACCCACTGTGGACCTTAAAAAAAAAAAAAAAAAAAGTAACATATAACAAGGACATACTGTATATGAAGATAATCAGTGTGATATCTGTATATAGTTACTGTACCAAAGTATGGTATATATATGAAAACTCTTCCCACCAGCCAACTCAGCATATAACAAGGTATAATCATTACCTGTACCAATACCAGTACAAAGTATAGATGTACTGTACTATAAAAACTATGGTCGTAAAATCCTTTAATATGGTGCGGTCTTTTTACAGTTTATTTTTCCTACATCCACATGATCTTATTCAACTTGGGAAAGATCTCTCACACTGAATAGATTAATGAAAGCTGTTATCTAACCCCTCTATAATTCATTCACTTTAATTTGGATGATGATGATGATGATGAAGATGATGATGATTGTCCTTTTGCTGCCAATTTCCCGTAGCTCAATGGCAGAATAAGATAATACTGTACTATGTATGAACATCCTTTTCATAATATCCTTCTGTGACTGGTACCATATTCCAGTGTCAATCTCTTGTTATGGCTCAGCATTCAAGATGGACAGATGGCACTTTTCCACCACATTAAAGTGAACATAGTTAAAATATTCTCTCCTGAGGTGAATAAAATTATCTGAAGGTAGCAACAATAAATTAAAAATACATCATCCGAGAGAACTGATTAACTTTTGCTGTACAATGATGAGTTCTAGTTTTACTCTTGCCATCACCAAGTAATTATATTCAGCTTGAAGGAGACCAGTCAAGTTAATCATCACCATTATCCAGACCTCCTCCCCAACAGTCAAGGAGTTATATATTTGAATCCAATGGTCTGCTGCAGGTATATGCAGTATTTAGTTTATTCTGACCACCTCCAGAAGATTTTTGCTCAATTTAGGAATGATCTCATGTTGTGAAGGGATTAATTGAGGCTATACTGAACCCCTCAACTTCAGAAACATTTCTTCTAAACTAATGTCATCTGGAAGCAGCAAGAATTAACTAAAAAGTATATCGCTGGAGTGAAATTGTTAATGGAGTCTGCTTCCAACCTGATCACTGCCTCTCTCCCAAGTTGAAAAAAAGGTCAGATAAAAAAAAATCTACATTCAATATCAGCACATATTTTTCATACAGTTTTATTCTTGTTGGCTTAAGAGTTCTGTTCTGCTTAGGAGATAGTCTTCAAATTAGGGAAAGCCCTAATTAGCCTCTTCAAAATACTTCATCCTCCCCATACCAAAATAAAAAGGTCTCATGGTGGCAAGCCTAAGTGAGTATGACATCATCATACTGAATGCATTAAGCTCCACCACTGTGATGTATATTTTTTTCGCTATTTCCAGGTTATTTTCCTTAGCCTGGGAGAGAGCTTTTATACTAGAGGGGTTAGATATAGCCCTTAACCATTTCAGTGTTGCTGGAGAGGGACACCATTGTGTGACAGCACTGAAAAGACTGGGTGGCACAGCTGTCTGGTCCATCAGTTGACTACCTATCCACCAAATGTAGAATGGTGGACTGCAAAAGAAAGGTAACTTCAACCTTCAGTCCTCTGGGAGCACATTCAGATGAGCCTGAGATTGCAACTACTACTATTACTACTACTACTACTTCTGCTACTATTACTACCAACCCTTTCAATACATACAGGCTCCTAAGCAGAATAAAATGACTTGGAGGAAGCTGGAATAAAAAAATAAAAAAACTCCCCATATTGCGGAGTTTAATCACTGACTCCAATGAATTCAGTTCATTCTTGTGGTAGCTGTAGCCCCAAGTTCATCTGAAAAAGTACACCTGGTGGACTGCATGCTGAAGCTGCCTTCATCCTGCAGTCCATCATCCTCTTTTGAGGGACAGGATGAGAGATGAGAGACATCTGTAAAACCAGGTAGTGAAGTTGCTCAGCTTAATCAGTGTCACCACATGAAGGCATCCCTCTACAGCACCTCTATACTTTATCCTTGTTGATACCAGGCAATTCTATTCATCAAAGGAAAGGCATATTGTGCTGAAGAGGCTTAGTAAAGCTAAAGCGAGCCCCTCCAGTTCAAAAAGTCTATCCTGAGCTAAATAAAATCACTAGGAGATGGCATGAACAAAATAAAAATCCATCACCAGGTTCAAGAGGGTATGTTTCAATGAGAGGGGGTAATACCAATACAGAATTCCCCTGACACACCTTGTAATCTTAGGGATGGGTGACAATAACTAAAACTTCATCCACCCATCATCATCCAATTCTTTACTACCCCATCAGGAGTGTAGGGACCTGGGCTGGGCTACTCAGTCCAAACATTTACCCCATTAAATCCAGGTGAACTCATTTTAAATTATTGTTGCTACTACAAGGTGATTTTTGTTCAATTTAGGAAGGGACTCTTGCACCAACTGGTTCTACTGACTTCTTGAATATGAGTGACATCTTCTTTCGTTCATTTTTCCTGCTACAAGACAATTAAATTCAACTTGGGATAGGCCTCTTATGTTGAAAGGGTTATGAAGGCTATATCAAACCCCTCAAGTATGAAAAGATTACCCTGAGTTGAATAAAATCATCAGTAGATGATGAGAGTATAAATGATAAAACTACACCAGGCTCAGCGGGTTAAGGCTGCATATAACCCATCATTCTATCCCACAGTGGGGAAAAGGGGCTGGATGATGATGATGAGATATAACACCCAGTTCAAAGTCAGCCATAAACTGAATAACACCATCTAGTTGCAGCAAGAATAAACTAAAATGGAGGCCATGCAGATTCAAAGGATCAAGGCAAGTGACCAGCTACTCATCCTCGTCAAAATATCTAAATACTGAATACTCAACCTATCCACACTGTCTTGGGAGGTTTTGTAATGCCTCTCGTTTTGTGATATACTTTGCACATTACATATTCATATTTTCTTCTAAGTTCTTTATGCCTATTTAATATCAACAAAGTTTCCATTAGCAACATACCCGATGATAATTAAGGATTAATATGCAAAATAAATCGCCAAGGAAGAGGTGCTATGAAGACTCCTATGCCAGCAAGAATACAACTCAATACCGTAACTATAACTCAGTGTTAGAAAAACATCCACCAGAGCATAAACGTTAAGCACAGGCCCAAGACGGTTCCAAGGATAAGAGAGTCACGTCGTTTACGGATGTTGATCTTCGTCATGAGGGAGTTGATGATTGGGAAACGGTTTGAGAGGTCGTTCACTTTGGTCTGTATCATTTTAAAGGCCTCACGCTGACTCTTGAGGTGGTCCCTGGTCTCCATGGCAATGGAGATCTGTTCATCCACCATCCCCTCAGAGTTCATTAAGTGTTCGCTCTCCTTGAGGTAGAGATCGCGGCGGGAGAGACCAGCTAATGTTTTGCTGTTGCCCCCTCGTCCACCTCCGAGAAGCTGTTCTCGTTCCTTTCTGGATATTATGGCACTGTTGGTGCGCTGGTATTCATGCTTGTAATCCTGAAAGAATACAGGCATGTCAAGAAGACTGGTTACTAACATCTATCACACTACACAATGGTGGAAAAATGGGCTGAGATGATGACGACAATGATCATAAATACGTAACAGAAATAACAAAAACAAAGATGATGATGATGAAAATGTGATGAGGATGACAAAAACAAATATGATGATGATATTATGGTTCTACTGGTGCACTGGTATTCTGCTTGCAATCCTGAAAGAACAGACATGTAATACAGAAAAGATATGAATTCTCTTATTGTCAGGACAATTCTAGCACAGTACTTGTGCATTATTTAGCTAATTGTATTCAACTGAGTGAATAATAGGAGGTTGAGAGTGTAAATAGTGTTACCATAACCCTCTCATGGTTGGCATAACTCCAATACTGTATTTCATTCCCACTAATGCCTGTTGCGATATACTAAATCAAATGCAAAAGGAATTTGTGTTCCAAAGCTTCCAATGCCACCTAGAATACAACCTCTTATGCTATAGTGTGGTGCTGATAACGACAAACATAATTTCCCGAGCGTAAACATAAACAGACCTGGAGAATGTCACGGTGGCGCTGGAGGGTGTGGATGGTGGCAACAGAGGAGCCATGGGAACAGTTGTTCATCTTCTCATTGATGTCTGTCAGGGTTGCTAGTAGCTGCTCTAACTCAACTGATATGGTCTCATACCTGTAAGAGGGTACAGATTTTATTACATATACACTACTCTGCTATTTAGGTGCTGGAGATGGGCACTTTCATGTGGTGCTACCGATATACTGTATACTAGACAGATTTACTGCCCAATCATACATATGTCCCTCATCTCCCTCACTATCCTCTAAGTGGTGGATGATGAGCTGCAGAGGGGTCAGCAGTCTCCTGCTTTCACATTCAGATTAGCCTGGGGTTGTAACTTCTAGTGCTACTACTAATACTAATACTACTGTATTTTAACTTTTGGCTTCAAAGATTTCTCCCTCTCTCCATTGTCTGATATATTAGTACCTTGAATTACATATAAAGTTGTCCATCTCAGCAAAGAGCCAAGATTGTTTTGATTTCAAACTCTTTTATATTTTTTTCCCCTTTTTAACAGAAATGACTCTTCCAAGGCAAGCTTTCTTCCTAACCTTAACATCCTTTAGTTCTACCCTTGGTGTCCTTTGATCCTAATCCTATCACAATATATATTTGTTAGGTATTAATGGGAATCACACAAACCAAACAGAACCTAACCTACCAGAAAACAAAAATGAATTATGGCAGCTCTCTTCTATGTAACTACTGGCCAGGAAGAATGCTTTCCCTTATCCCAAATTACGGACACAGACATATGCATTGATAATTTACTGGAAAGGCCATACTTTACAACAAGATTCCTATGTAAACCCTTACTTTGCACAATTCTACTGCAAGAAACTTAGAAAATGAATTCTAAAAATGCAGTGAACAATGAGGAATACAAAAAAGCTTGCTAGTAAACTATTTCAGCCCTTCTAAAACAAGTGTTTCTTTGTCAACATTCCAAGGCCAAACCTTGCTCTTCACAACAATTCTGCATCAATAAATTTGGAAAACGAACTGGGAAAAAATCATGAAAATATTTACGGTAGAAAGAAAAGACAACTAGCAAAGTATATACTGTATTTCTCCTGCTTTCAGTACATGTTAATATTCATTGCTGTTGAAACACTGGAGATCTTTGACTACAACATACACTCAACATGACTACTTAAATTCAGCACAAAGAAGGCTATTTCAGGACAATACGAAATCCCCCTATGCTACGTCACTTACATTTGGTCTCCGGAGAGCAAGGCCACCGTCTCACTGTTACTATTTGACACCGAGCTGCTTCCATAACTGGCTGCTATCTTACTAAAGGACACTAATTTTACGTCTATTTCACTTTCTAACTGTCTGGCCCGCTTTCTTAAATCCTCAAAGGACATTTTAACTTCTGCCTCCTCCGTTGTTGACATTTGCTACGGCTGTTTGTTTACCTATGTCGCTAACGGTGGTAGGACTGATACTTATTAGCATTATTTACAGATTTTTCTTCGATACCTGTATGTAAAGAGAAGAAAAAGTATGATATATATAAAACTAGCACTAGTACGAGTAATTTTATGACCAGCATTAGTGAAACTTTAGTATCATTATCACTTTTACGTGACTGGGACATAGGGACGTGAGATTACACGTTGCTGTCATAGAGATAAACAAGAAAATAGAGTAATGAAAGATTGTGAGAATATGAAGCATGAATGAAAGGTTAATAATTGATTATAATCTTGCATAATTAGATGTGATGATGGAAATGAAAGTAATTATTGGATCTAAGAGAATAGGAAAATAAGAAAAAAGGGTAAACAGGACAATCGAATGAGGAAAGAGGGAGGGATGGGAGAGAGAAAAAGAAGCGAAAAGGGGAGTGAGGGATATGAATGAGAGAGGAGGGGATGTAAAGGAAGGAGAGGGGGATGAAAAGAAGGAAGGAGAGAATGCGAGAGGGAGGGATGAGATGGAAAGAGAAATGGAGGGATGTAATGAACGGAGGGTGATAGGAAGGGAAGAGAAAGGGATGGGCTGGAAGGGGAAAGATGGAAAGGAAAAAGTGAGGGATGGGAAGGACTGAAGAACTGAAATATGAAAGGGTCGAGGGAAGACTGGAAAGGATGATGGGTGGGAGAGAGGGAGGGGTGTGAAGAAAATGGGGAGGCATGAAAATAGGACAAGGAGGGATGTGAAGAAGAGAGGAAAGGAAGCTTAAGGAAAAAGGTGGGGAGGACAGGGGGTGGGGGAAGCAGAGACAGGAGGTGTCGAGATGAGTAAAGTGATGACGAAATGCAAGCTGATGATGAATTCCGGGTTTAATGAAGGATAAAGGAAGAAATGGGTGAATCAAAGAGTAGGCTACATGTTCCTTTTTTTCTTTCTTGGCGAATCAAGAGGGTTGCAAGACTATCTAAGTGGTGCATCTTATCTTTCAGGAACAAAACTAGTGACGCATATGTCGAAGGACGCTGAAACGAGAGAGAGAGAGAGAGAGAGAGAGAGAGAGAGAGAGAGAGAGAGAGAGAAGCTTTTCTCCAAGGAAGTGTACTATACCATTTTTACTTTAATTTGACCTGAAACTGCCATCTCTCCGCCTTTAATGCTGAGTTGTAGCAACAGATCAACACTAGACTACGATACTATTCAAGAAGTGGGGAAAGAATGTAGAGCCGTAGTATAGTCTTATTCTGTCGCTCAGCTATGTGAAGTAAGCTGCTAAAGGACGAAGATTTGGGCCGAGTTAAAATGTAAAGAGTACAGATCTGGAAGGACACTCAGTAGGTATAAAGCCTTTTACACAGTCTTATCCTCTGACGTACTTGCACTAAAATCTGATAGTTTCATCTTTTGACTAACTTTTTTTTATTCCAACCCGGCCTAAAATCACCATCTCTATGCTGAAGGATGAGTTGCAGCAATAGATTAACATATGTCATGAAGAAGTGCTTTGGGAGGGATGAGGACAATAGAATTGTCTTTTTCTGCCACAGAGGTACAATACGTGAAATAAGCTGTAAAAGAACGAAACTCTGGGCCAAGTAGATTATGCACGTTTTTTTTTTTTTTTTTTTTTTTTTTTTTTTTTTTTTATTAAGTCTATGGGTTTCTGACACATGTGAGGTCTTTCTGAAGCTAAATACTGTGCAGTAGTTAGGTGGTAAGCTATTCAGATTAAAATAGATAATACATCATGGAGTAAAGAGGATGACTATGGCCCTGAGTCTACTAGCCAAGGCCATCGGCTTTTTGACAGTAAAGTACACGTAGATTACCTTGGAGTGGGCTCGAACATTCGACTGTCGCGGTTGATAGGGGATGACGCATCTTAACCTAAGAACTAGTAACTACTGAATAAATATCAGCAATGAAGACATATGCAATAATTTTTCTTTACACTATTATATAAAACTTTAATTTTAGCGAACAATCTCGTTGTAGGCGTTCAGTGGTGTTTAAAAAATGATGTAGCCTTAGTGCGAGATAGTGCAAGAAAGCAGCCAATCACAGCTCGCCAACTGTGTTTAGTGCCAGTGTGGCGGCCTGGGGACCAACACGAGCACTCACCTCTTTCATTACATTAACCTCTACGGATCAGGTAGCAGTTACGTTCACTCCACCAAGGTAAGTAATGGTATCCCACGATGTTGGGGTATTAATCTGAGTACTGTAACTTTACCTTTGTGGCTTGTGTACCGTAGAGTAATAGGGTATTGAATGACAAGGAACCCTGCCAAGGAACTTGCAATGTTGTACTTTTAGTTTTTGTTGCCAGTAGTGGAGAATTCTGACTACCTCGTTTCTTTCCCCTTGCGTTAACACTCTCAGGCTCCTGTAACCCAGACCAAGCTGAATACAATTGTCTGGTTTATGTTGGAATAGGAAACTAGGGTTGTTTATGCCATGAGAGGGCTAATGGTGGGAGTTAAACACAGGCTCCTAATTACCGAAGCGGGGATTTTGCGAGATCTTATTGAGAATTTCCTGCTTGGCCTAGTAACTGGCCTACGTGGGTGTTCAGAAGACAATCATATGGACTAAATGAGATGATATGCAAATGGGGTCAAAGGAGGGGTTAATTTGGAAGGCTTTCACTCAGTTCCACTCGATACTTGACAGCCAAGGCCTGTGTGTACTAGTAAACGATATCCTCACATTAACTGCTCCATGCCAAAAAGTCTGTGTAGATTTGAACAGATTAGTAGGCAGGTCTGGAGATTGGAAGAGTAAACTGATAAAATGTCAGGAGTTGAGTAAACTTTGTGCCTCCACAAAGTTTGGTAAATTGTCAAAATTTTCACCATTTTGAAGCTTAGCTTTCCCCTGGACATGAAATTAGAAAGCACAGGTACTGCCATACTTGTTAGAACAAATGGTAAACACTTTATTTGAGGCAGTAGAAGCACCTTACCAAATCAGTTCTTCCTGATAGTCTGTTATATTTTTCTTAATATTTTGGGGGTGGTAAATAAATGGTTCATGCGAAATTTGTTTCCCTTGTTGTTTTTAGCTATGTTCCGCTGTGTTAACTTGTTTGACTGGTTAGCTGTAATGGTGGAAGGACTGCCCTAACCGAAGTGTTTAAATCTAACCCAAGCTAGCTTAACTCTGTTTAATCTAACTTGACCAGGCATCCAGTTGGGAAACGAGTTCCACCTTCCAGCACGTTGTTAACAAAGAATCATAGGTATGGCATAGGGAATGTGATGATGATAAGTTGGAAATTTTTCAGCAGGAAAAAGTAATTTACCACCCTGAAAATAGTAAGAAAAATACAAAAAAACTGGAGGAATATGAGTGGAAGTCATAAGGTGCTTCTGCTTCCTCAAATAAAGCGTATGTTTACCAAATGAACTTAATCTAGTTATGATAGGACTAGGCAGCTCAGCTCAGTTATTTATTTATTTCAGATGAGTTGGCACACGGGAATGTTGGTACTGCTTATAAGCATTTATTCAGCAGCAGCAGCACTAAAGCCAGATGAATGTGAAGGTAAGCCTTAGGCTA
The DNA here is from genome assembly GCF_032717465.1 of Coenobita brevimanus. Classification (NCBI taxonomy): domain Eukaryota; kingdom Metazoa; phylum Arthropoda; class Malacostraca; order Decapoda; family Coenobitidae; genus Coenobita; species Coenobita brevimanus. The sequence continues at coordinate 1,447,527 of NC_136999.1, read as the reverse complement.
TTTCTTTGTAATTCATTGTTTGAATATCAGGACTGTATTTTTAGGGGCTTTGTTGTCTTTATAGCATTTTTTCTTTGTATTTAATGGTTATTATATCTGGTGTGCAATGATGCACTCTTGTTCCTGATATGTTAACCATTCATGATTTGTGACTGCACTTTAGACACCAGTTTTTCATTGTGCTTTATATAATTGTTAATTTATGAAAATTTTTCCAGCAAAAAACTTTTATAGCTTAAAACTTTAACATTTTGATAAGTCATAAGGGAGATTTTGTACGTAAAGTTAGCTTGTAAGAGGCCAGGTTGACCCCAAAAACCTAGATTGATTCCCTGTTTTAACTTCTGATATATGTTCACAGGAAGTGCAAAAAGAATGTAGATTGTTCCCATGGTTGTTGTTCTTGCAAAAATAGATGTAAGTTATGAGAGAAACTTTGGTGTTCTGTTTTGCAAGAAAGACAAGGCATTTTCACTCTTGTTCCTCTTGCAACAACAAATTAATGACATTAAATCATAAGTTTTTGTATCTGCTGTGCATATTTATAATGTAAAATGGCTTGAAGGCTTGTGTATTCAGATTCTGGGCTTCTTTTTCAGTGTGTGTCGGTGTCTTAACAAAGTTCTCAGAGTCCGTACCATCAGATGACAGATCAAACCCCAAATTTTTGGAAACCAGCTTTAAAGATTTTTGCAAGCAAGCGAAAGGTAAGTGAAAACATTAATTTTTTCAAACTGTATTGGCTTGAGAGTTTCCAGTGTTTCAGATAAACTGGACAGTAGAAAATATGCTAATAAAAATATATGATCTGAAAGAGAAGGCTTACGACAGGACAAGTTAGTGCTACAGAAACATTCATTTTTATTGATTTTCTAGAAGGCTTGAATGGGAACTCTGTCTGGCTTAAGAAAGTCTTATTTTTGCCCACCTGTGTACAGTCAGTCCCAAAAAAAAGGATCTGAATGTTTCCATCTCCACATTTGAAGCAGTGGATAAAGCATTTGAAAATAATCCCTGGTAACTTTTCATGAATATCTTTGCCTCCCATTTTTATGAGTATGCAATAAAGGAGTAATTTGTGCTACAGTTGAAAATCACAAAATCCAAGAAAAAAATACTTCTCTTGGGAAAAATGCAACAGTGCCCAGGCACCTCCAGTCAGACGCTTGGTCCCATGGAGCTCCCTCCCTTTCCGTTTTAAACAGAAGTATCAGATTATTAGCTAAGCATATTTACACTAGCAGTGGCACCATTTGTCTAAGCCTGGCTATTCCGCTGGTCACATATCTTTACATGTCACTTTGGCACTTAATACCTACTGTCCATATATATATATATATGAGGAAGCAGTCTCATTCAGAACAGGTGCAGTGGTTATAAGTGAGGGCATTTTTATGACATGAGTAGATCTTGTGGAAGATAATGAGTACTTTCACAGATTAGATAGCCAAACTATTCCCTGTTCCAGCCTTGGATCCAACTTACATGCCTGGTTACAACAGGCATGTAAGCCATATGGCCAAGACCTCCCACTGTATATAATGTAGTATTAGGTCAGAGTTTTTACAACATTGAAATTCAGAAATTATTACACTCAACCCCCTGCTATCGCGCGTTCAGCTATCACGCTTATCTGCTATCACGCACACATCAAATGCACAACCATACATGCTATCACACACCCCAAGACCGCTATCACGCGTCTAGTTTGAAGACAGGCTAAGCGAAACTTATTCACACGGCACTTCATACGAGGTTTGCAGAGGATACGATGGTTAATCGGAACGGTAACGTGGTAAAATTCCTGATTATAGCATGGGCATTTGGAATGCATCTGAACGGATTCCTGCCGAGGACACGATGGGCAAAACAGTGACCAAAACCCATTCGGCTCCAAAGAATATATCGTACTACAGCATTGAAATACTTATTAATATTGTATTTTAGAATAAATATCAATCGTTTTGAAACCCTTATAAAGAGTTAATATTTCGTATGCCGAAAAAACTGTGATGTCAATATAGTAATCACGTGTTTACAACTGAGACGGGGCTCTGACGACAGTGTGAGGATCGTGTGTGATAGCGTCCAAGTTTTGTCCCACTTAAATGTTCCTCAGCCATTCCTGATATAAGGTACCATGTAATACCCTCTTTAGCTGTGGACACTAAAGAAATGGAGACAGCCAAAGAGATCTGGCGGCGACTAAGCCACTCCTAAGCCTCGGAACCCATCAAACCACCCAAGCCGTAATCCTTATAAAAGCTTGATGGCTTTTTATGTTGTTTATTTATTCATTATACTGTTATTATTAATATAATAATGCTTTATTTCATGTTAGAGGAGAGATTGGCAGGAAATCGTAGGCATAAAGTGGTTAAAAGTTAGAAAAATGGGCCACCGAAAAACCAATTAGAAATTTTCCCATTGATTGTTCAGTTCAGCTATCGTGTATTCAGCTATCACACGCGTTTCCTGTGACCAATTAGGCGCGATAGCAGGGGGTTAAGTGTACAGTTATGTTTTTAATCTTCATATCTTGATAATCTGTTGCAGATCAGTAGAGTCGTTGAGTATTAGTCCTCCCACATCTCAAAAACTTTATATGAACTAGAGAATCTGATGCCATAGTAAGGTTGAATAACACCGGACAATCTTTACAGGTAAAGACAATCGTTTTTGCTATTACCTGGGTGGACTGGAAGAATCAGCTACAGGTATTCTTGGGGAGATGTCCAAGCCTATGTCCTGGGGAATGCCCGTGGAAAAAATCTGTGAGAAACTGAAGAAGAAGGATGCACAGATTTGTGAACTTAGATATGGTAAGTATCAGTATAATAAGGCATTTGCATTAAGTGTGTAACTTTTTTCACCCTAACTTGGCCTACATTTTTGCAATTTAGCAGATTACTTCATGTATCTCCATGGCAGAAATAGAATAATATTACAGTATGGGTTTAAACCCTTTCCCTTTTTCGTGGGGGGTGGGGGACTAGCATCATACTGTGTTTTACTGTTAATCTGTTGTCAAGGAAAAAGTTTGGATCCCCTCTCTTTGATAAAATGCTAGATGTGCCCACATTGTCTGATTTGATTCACATGGTAGGTGGGGGCACTCACCATCCACTTACTCAGTGTACAGTAGTGCTGCTCTCGGGTACCTGCCCTTTCCAGTGTTCCCTCCTTCTTTCTTCTTGTCTTTCTTTCCTTCATTCATTCCTCATCCTACTGTCTATGGGTGACTGCACAGAGTGACTAGGCAAATGGTTCCCTGTACACCAGGAAACCATTTACTATGCTTGATGGTAACCATATAACCAATTTATGGCGCCTGGTGGTTTAGTGGGTAATTAGGGCACTCCAGTCGGATTGAGCCAGTACAGGTTTATATCCAAGGGGTGGTTGGGGTTTATTGCTCATGTAATGCCACTCGGTTGAGTGAGGATGATCACTTATCTTAAATGTGAGGACCAACTTGCCTAGCCACAGGCTCCAATGCTCCTCTTGGGGCAACAATGGATTGGATGATGAATGAATGAATGAATGAATTTATCAGACTGACATGTGGCTGCAGGCATATCTGGACATGAACCAAGTGGAATGTAGGCTGAAGCTGTCTTCATGGAATTCACTTTTCTCCCTTCAGGGGATAGAGAGGGCATTTAGTGACATTTATATGACCAGCAATAGAGCTGCCTGGTTTTATTGGTATCCCTCCAGCACAATTTGACTACAGTGAATCCAGTTTTTGTGACTGACTTTCTTTTTGTCATTACAGAGAAGCAGATAGACTTAAACAATGTTGACCTGAAGAAGCTGAAGGTACGTGACCTGAAGAAAATCCTGAACGACTGGGACGAGACTTGTGACGACTGCCTGGAAAAGGGAGACTATATCAAAAGAATCGAGTCCTTGAAGCCAAAGTATATGAGACAGGAGCTGTAATGTGCATGTATATAGGTAACTTAAGGATGGAGTAATTTATTTATGTATCGGGCATTTTTTATATAAATTATTTGGTAATATTCAGTTTGAAGTCCAAGGGATATTTGGTACTTGTCTTATTCAGCAAATTGAGCCAAACTCTAGGTGGTACGGGAGGTATAATAGCACCTTTTCTTTGGCAGTTTGTTTTTAATACACCTTATCTTGTATGTTGATTATGATATGCCCGGTAGGTGTACTTTGCATCAGTAATATAAAAGTGGATATTGAGGTGTTAAGTGCAGAATAAGTTGCAGTGGGAATGAGGTGCTACAAAATCTCCAGAGCCACTTAGAATATAACCTATATTTTCGTATTTTCCTAGAAGTCATGACATCTCAGCGGAACTTACATAATATGGAATTGTGTCATTTGGTACAATGTGGAATGTCTAAAGTTGTAATCTCTTGAAAATTTAGTGTCAGTATTAAGATGGTTATTTATGAAGTTAGGAAATGAAATGTTTCTAGTAGCTTGTTATTATTTCATTGAACAAGTCAGCCCTTTCACTAGTGGATGTTTTTATCTATGGTTCTCTGACAGTTAATATCAACAGTATGTGGATTATTAGGTGTTCATTTTGTATTGCTAAAAAGTTAAAATTTGTTTACTTGTACTGTGATGAACTTTAAAGCAAATTAACCATAGTTTGTCCATTTTATGGTATCCATAAAGTTGGTAGCATTCACACTTAAGAAAGGGCTAGAGTAAGCACTGTTTATTTTTGGTGCAACTTAACTGCCTGTGATGGATGTCTGTTTGTCATTCACTAGCACAAAGTGAATAATAACAAAATGAGATTTATGAATATTGATAATAAACCCTTTTGTAAAATAGTTTCATTTACTTTCATTTATATTCAGTTTTCTTGTCCATGTGGTGTAGGCCTGATGGTTTAACCTCAGCACTCCACCTTACTCTGTTCTGTGCTAGCTGTAGTAATTCCTCAACATTGGAGATTGACACACATTACCTCTTTCCATGGCTACCTCTCCATCAAGTGTACTTCTCAACCACCTCACTGAGCTCCCCAGGTCCTTCCTTTAATATGTCCAAATTGTCTCAGTTGTCTTTTCTACTTCAATTTTGATTTCCACTTAGTCACCTTGATGCAATACAGTAATTTCTCATACCTTTATATAGAAAAATGTTCTAAAACTGGTGCTAAGCACACTCAGAACAGGGTAGGTTTTAGCAAGATGACTTTTTTTTTTTTTTTTTCCCCTAATGATGGGGTGAACAACAATTGAAATTTTACTGAAAGCTGCTTTGTTGGTAGTGGAACCATTACCCACAGTGAATCGTAATAACTGATAGCAGTATTTAAAATGCTTGGTCATGTGACCTCTCTCCCACTGGACACCGTAATGCTACACTTGGGAGGTTTTTTGTTCCTAGTCTCATCAGAACATGAACCATGTGGACTGCATGCTGAAGTTGGCATCCTGCAGTCCACCATTCTCCTTTCAGGGGTCAAGGAGTTAAGGGATATTACAAGAGGCAGTGGAGGTGCCCTTTTTTGTTGGTACCATTATGTGTAGGTGGCCTTCTCCAGCACTGAAATTTGTTAAAATACTAAATGGACTGGATGAATGAAACAAAGTATAGTGCTGTATATTTATTTGCTACCATTCATACCTTTACCCACATTCTGGTCAGTGAAGTGGATATTTGTGGTATGTATCACTGACATAGCTTTATAATGGGATGGCTAGCTTAGGAATCTCAAAACTTTGTTGTTGTAACACTTGCTGTAATTTACTCTGTTAGTAACTGTGTACATATTTAGAAGGGTGAAGGTATCTATTAATGCAAAGCTGCACAGCTCCTTCGGTCTAATGATATTCTTGCTGCCTCCAGACAATTCTATTCTGTTCAGGGGAGGTGGTGTTAATGGTAACAAGACTGCTGGTGTTGCTTGTAGTGGTTTGGGTATTTGTTTCATCTCTGATGGCTGTGGTGATGAAGTTGGCAAAAGAGGTACAAAAGATGAAAAAAGAGGTGGTGGTTGCTGGGAAAATACTGGAGGTGAAGGTGGTGATGGTGATACAGTACTGGGAGTGTTGGTAACTATGGTACTACTGGGAAAAGATAGTGATGAAGATGGGTGTAGGCAGAAATTATGTTGCTGCTGTGACGGTGGTAAGGATGGTGACTTACTTTATGGTTTATGGGTACTGTACATCGATCTGGTGGTGTTGGTGGTAAGGGAATGTGTTGGCTCATGGTTTATGGATACAGTATTTAAAACTAATACCGGTTGTAAATGTAGAAAAAATATACAAACAAGAAAATTAAAAATACTGTCAGATGGAGAGGAAGAAATGTGAAACCCAAATGTGGCATTTAAACACACAAACATACATATCTACACTTGATCATATATTTCTACAACAGGGTTTGTCATTTATATTGTTTGTAAAGATGTTGTGTTGTATCTGGCTCAAAGCTGTTGCACAATATGGTTATACACAAGATGGTGATTGCTTGATGGTACTCTTCTAAGATGGTTTAGATGATGCTTCAACTTGTTCACTTAATTCTGCTCATAGGATATAATTTTGGTGGTGATGGTGATTTACTGCAATCCAGTAATGCTGCTCTTAAGATGTTAATTATGGTGCTGATGGTGCTTTGTTGTTATAAAAGCATTGGCATATGTGACAGCTCTAAACCTTATCACACAACACTTACATGTTTTCAACTTTTCATTCATAAAGTGGTAGTAGAAGAACTTGTCTATTGAGTCTCCACTGCCAGGATTCATCATATCATAGTCTTGATCTCCCTGAGTCTGAATATTGTCCTTTTTACTTTATTCCTGCTGCTACCAGATGATTGTATTACACTTAGGTAAGGCATGTCATACAGAAGGGGTTTGCTAAGGTTAGGTGCTGCAGAGAGATGCCTACACATCATGGCACTGATAAGGCAAGGTGGCTCCACTGCCTGGTTATACATATGTCCCTCACCTATTTCCCAGTCCCCTACAAGGAGGATGGTGGACTGCAGAAGGGAGATTTGAACCTGCAGTCCACTGGGTGCATGTTTCAGATGAGCCTGGGGAACTGTACTACTAAGGCCACATGTAACCCCTCAAATTCAAAAAGTTTTTCCTAAGCTGAATGAACTAGTCAAATGGGAAAAATATAGTCCCTCCAAGGCTCAGTTTAATAATGATCATCTCAGGTTTGAGTCTTACAGGGTTAGCTTATTGAGTTACAATAGTCTTTCTGAACTGGAGGGGTTAGATATAGCCTTGATGAGCCCCTTCAATATGAGAAGCCTTTTCATTTGAACTGGAAGGGTTAGACAGAGCCTTAATATACCCTTTAATAGAAGAGGCCTTTCATAAGTTGAAAATAATGTGGAAGCAAGAGAATAAATTTAAAAAGGACGTAACCCTAGTTCAAGGAATTAGAAAGTATGAGGGTTGAGGGATGGGCTTGTGCAATATTCTTATCAACTTTGGAGGTTGTGTGGCATCTCTTTCTTAGTTAATTATTTTGTCTATTGCAGCCTGCTACATGTATTCTTGTATATGTTATTTATGCAATATTATATTGATGTTGATTATAAGAATAACATAGTACAAGAATATAGCAAAGGACAGTTTTTCCCAAAGTCTGGGATGTGTGCAAGACAATGCTACTTCTAATAATGCATTTATCTTTACGAGAAACATGCTTCTGGATTATGACTAAGAGGCCGAAAGCAAAACATGTACTAATTTCTCTTTGTAAAGCAACTTCAAGTGAAAAGTAGGTATGATTTCTTCAGCAACTTAATACAGTGAAGATACAAACCACTTTCAGCAAGGACAAATGGTATCAGATACAGAAATAAGTTGGTAAGGAAGAGAGACTAGGGGATCTCCTTAGTTGATAAGAATACGAGTCTTTCGGCAATGCCATTACTTAAGGAATGGGACACTATCATATGGTGCATCCTCCATAAAGTTGGCTATCTCCTGTGCCAAGACTGTGCCCTCCTCCACATCGGTACATGGTCGGCACATGCAGTCAATTGGTGCACGAGTCTGGATCTGTTAGGGAGAAGGGTGGAGTGCTGAAATGCTTACAGAGGTATCTCCTTCCATACCTATAATCTATATATCTAGCTATCTTTAGACAGACGCCTTAATTCCATAAGGGGTGGCCACAAACAAATTGCCTTCACATTGCCCTGTCATCTGCCATTTGTCTGCCCTCCCTCCAGCTCACATTGCCTTCTCTCATATCTCCTCTCCACCTCATCCTTGGCCCTCCCTCTCACTTTCCCCCTTCACTTCACTCATACATTCCTAGTTAGTCTCTCATTCTCCATCCTCTCCACATGGCCAAACCATCTCATAGTAGTTCCCTTAACATTTAAAATCACATCCTCATCAATACCACATTGGTCATTTACCCATACACATGACATATATGGGTATATGTACAGTATAACCAGGAACAAAATTTCGTCTCTTTTTCTGTGCCTCCCTTCCCTCTGCTAGCTAATATTCCACAGCTGAGAGAAACCTGGTATATTTCTCTGCCCATAGATGATATTCTCACATAATGTGTCTGGAGAAGTGTGTGAGTAGATGCAGTGAAATTGGCGAACTTTTGTCCCTGACCCGATACGCAATTGGTGGAAAATGAAAAACAAAACCCATTTCTCTTTAGAGGTCTCCCAGACTGAACAGGCTGGCAGGAGCAAAAATGAAGTATATAATGAGAACAACCAGTCAAAGGTCAAGGTCGGTCACAAGAAAAGGTCAGTTATCAAGGTCAATGAGTTTTTGTCTGCTGTGAACCAAAATTGGTGGAAGATTTAAGATTTAGACACAAATGAAGTTATTCGATTTTCAGTCAAGGTCAGTGGGCAAAGTCAGATATTCAGCCCTTGGACCAGATGGTGGGGGCAGGTGTTGCACTCTCATAAGGCTCTTCTTTTTTTTATTATTATTGCTATCCATACGATTTTATGCAGCCTAGGAAAGACATTCTGAACAGAGCTTAGATATAACCTTCATTAACCCTTTCACTACAATAGGTCTACTTGAAGATGAATCAGATCATTAGCAGTGGTGTTGTGGAGGGGGTGCTAACAGTGACGTAGCCAGGTTTCGATGAAGGGGAGGGCGAGGTGGGGCCAAGTCCTGTTTTTGAAGGGACACATTACAACACATCGCCCACACATTAAACAATCCAAAATTTAAAATCTGGGGCCGGTGGAGGGGCTAAGGGTCTGGTTGGGGAGGTCCCGGTCTCCGAAGTCTCCTGTGCCTACACCACTGCCACTCCTTCTGTGATTACTACATCTGACTGTAGACAGATAGATAAAGAGAGATATAGGTAGATTGACAGATAGGGAAATAGAAAGACGTGTACTGATCCTTATGACCAGAAGTGTGCATACAATAGTTCTGAACCAAACTGCTAACCTCTCTTTCCTTTGGTTCCCCTGGATGTGCATCAGGACAGCTGAGCTTGACTGAAGTTTCTCGTTCCCCAGATTCTTGACAACACATGCACGAGCGTTCAGTCTGCCACAGTTTGCTGCCAGACACCTGCAAGTAGACACTGTTATAACGCATTTTATTTCATCATAAAAATCTCTGGCCTCTTTTAGCTCAATTCATGGTTAAATCTATTCTTCCTAATTTCTTCTGCTCAGTTGATGGCCAAGTGTAGTCACCTTCGTGGGTCTGTTTGACTCATAACCACTGAGACTCCTTGCGCCTCATAAAGAGGGCTCCTTGAATTTCGTGCAACCACACCACTGTATTCAAGTTGTGGAAGTGGCCCAGTTCCGTCAGGTAGAAACATACTGGCTATACTGAGCCCATTCTTACATGCAGTCCTTGACCACACCCCACCAATGCATTTCTGTACACTCACACACACACACACACACACACACACACACGGTTCTCTTGCCAACATTAACTCTGTGTAGGCCCCAGACTCTCCTTTCACTTCTTGAATTTCTCGTAAGTCCACCCAATGTTATCTGCTATCAGTATCAAATCTCCATACAACTGCATAAAACCGACTCTTGGACGAACAGGGATAAAAATTCCCCTGACGTTTCACCTCTTTTCATTTTTCTCTGCTTGCTAATGTTCCTGTGCTGAGAGAGACCTGGTATATTTCTCTGCCCATAGATACAAAAGTTCGTCTAATATTTCACCTCTTCTGCTTTTTATTTTCTCAGGTTAGTCATTCTAATATGACTAACCTGAGAGGCTTGGTATATTTCTCTGTCCATAGATACAAAATTAGTTTCATCTCTTCTTTGTTTATGATTTTTTTCACTGATGGTCGATATTCCCAAGCTGAGAGATGCTTGGTTTGTTTCTCTGTCCATAGGTGATTCTCTTTTGATATGGTGCTTCAGGGAGGAAAGTGACGGACATGCCCTAATGTTTCACTTCCCACTTTCCTCAACATTCTAGCAACTAAAACAACACAGTTAAGCATGGCAAGTGGGACAAATATAGCAACTAAACAATATGGCAACTCGGACAAGACCATGACAACTGAAACAGCATTATGGCAACTAAAAACAGCACTATGGCCACTAAAATAACACTATGGCCACTAAAATAACACTGTGGCAACTAAAACGGCACTATGGGAACTAAAAGAACACTACGGCAACTACAACAACACCATGGCAACTTAAAATCTCACCTGGACGTAGGAAGTGCATCGGCCCTGACAAGCATAGGAAGGGAAGAGCTTGGCCGTGCAACCAGGGTAGTGCAGCATGTGTACGACGCGCGTGAGGGAACATTCATCCGCCCACGCCACACCTAGGCCCACACCCACGCCCACCACCACCACCCACGCCCAGGAAAGCCTGCCCATGCTCCTCAGATGTCCACCCATACCACTAAAAACTCCCGCCCGTTCAAGTGAGTGGTTCCGATTTCGGCGCTCCAATTGGGAAAATTTAAATTACAGGTGATATGAGTCTAGTACGAATATTTTGATGTAAGAAGGTGAGTTTAGGGTGAGAAAAGTATGTTTGTCGGGGGAAAAGGGTGAGTTTGTGAGCTGAAAGGGACGAATTTCTCAGAGATATGTGGGATAGGGTGCGTGTGAGTTTGAGAGAGAGTGTGCGTGAGTGTGTGCGTGTTAGGGGAGAGAGTTTGTGAGGTGACAGTGTGTGTGTATGAAGTGAGGGAGTGCCGCCTGAAATTTCCGCGGGCTTGCTTGTTTATATAGGCCCCTGTGTGGTAGACCCCGCCCTGTGTTACGCGGGAGAGGAGGATTCGGCGCAGTGGATCTTGAGTTTGAGAGAGAGAGAGAGTAGTCAATATGTTTTCATCTGAGGGAACTGGACCACACTCACAACTTAAATACCAATTCGTGGTGCACAAAATTCGATGATTCTTGGATACGAGGTAGGGATGAGTCTCCTTGGTTACTAGTCAGACGTACTACCCTCCAGTCTAACTACACCAGGCCATGAACTGAGCTGAAAGGGGTTAGGGATCTTCGCCAGGTTAAACCAGACGTCGTATAGTCTCTGTAAGTCTCATGTCTGGGACAACTCTAGCCGGTATTTATTCAGATGAGTCCTGTAAACCTGAGAGTGTTGATATTGTCACCATTAACCCTCTCATGGTCGGGGCAACTCAGCTAATGCAAGACGGGGTTAGGCTACTCATTCCCACATTTAAAGCGAGGGTAACCAGCCTCACGTAACCCTGAGCGGCATTATGTGAGCAATAAATCCCATCTTTCCCTCGGATGCAAACCCTTACAGGTCCCATCCGTCGGAGCGCCGTAACCCACTAGATCACCAGTTGTCATTTGATTATATGGTTACTTCCCAGCGTAGAATATGGTTTCCTAGGTTACAGGTGACCGTGTGGCTTTTCATTTAGCGCTGAGTTGTCTGGAGGTGCACTACATTGAGTGAGCGGATAGTGAACGCCCCGACTAATATACAGATTGATAGATAGATGAGAGAGAGAGAGAGAGAGAGAGAGAGAGAGAGAGAGAGAGAGGAGAGTGAAGGGGAGGGTCAGAGCAGTATCATGGCAGGGGGTTAATGCTGTCTCCTTGTTCCCCTGCCAAACCACTCAACCCTGCCAGCACCACCCCTATCCCTCACCCAAACCCCTCACTCCCAACCCCCAAACCTCCATAAAAACCCCACCTATATTATCACCTCACACCCCACCACCCAAACCCCCTCCAGCCTTCATCAAAACCCATCAATATCATCCCTGTCATCAATACCATTAAAAGAGAACAAAAGCGGAACAATAACAAGAAGGAAGAGTTACTAACAATAGCAAAAATAAACAATAACAGTTACAAAGGCAATAAGAACAGAAGAACAAAAATAAAAGCAGCTAAATCATCCTCGATCATCACCACATCCACAGCAACAACAGAATCATCACCACCATCACCACCATGATCATCACTACCACCACCCTCCTCATCCCTAACTTTGACCTTAACCTTTGACCTTGACCTCTAATTAATCTGCACCAAAATGGAATCACCTCCTCCCAGACACACACACACAGTGCATGAGCCAGTTTTGATCAGGAGTCGATAGGATATTTTATTAACACTGATAGATAAATACACATCCATTCATCCATCTATTTTTCCATCCATACATACATTTAAACCGACTGCACAATAGCCACACATTTGACCTTACTAACAACTAGACAATTCTATGGAACATACCCCTTCCAGCGCCAATACAACTTGTGGTTTACTGCTGTAATTCCTCTTTCCTGCCAGACGAGTACTTTTACAGTCTCACATAGTCGGGTAATTCTACGGTCCTAATCTGTCCTGTTACACAAAGTGCGCACATATCCCCCATCACACACACACACACACACACACACACACACACACACACACACCGCCCTTTCTTGCTTCAGAACGCTAAGATCTCTAAGAAATAAGTACACTAAAGATGACGTGAGAAATTATGAAGTGTAATGCTAGATCATCTTACATAACAGGGTGGTTGAAGCGACATAGATGCATTTTGTGGGTCTTTTCTTTCTCCTCTCGATCGGTGCCCACGTACTCCCCTCTTTCCCTCTTTACCTCGCTAAATATTATATAATCAAGGTATGTATCGTAAATATACCACCTCCATCGGTCTTCACTACTCTACCATCTAGACTACGTAGTATTGTCAAAAACGTTTTGTATGAGAGCTTCTTCACCGACCTGAAGATAAGGCCATACTATGTCATCATCTTCGGCCAGGGCTGGTACTGCTGTGTTCACTGTATTCCTTTATTACTTTAAAACTATCCATTACTCCTGTATGTAATACACCTTACGAATGCCTCAATATTTTGTAACAGAGTGTAACTTATTTTTATCAGAGAGTATATGTGGCTACACCCAAAAACCATGGTGTGGCCACACCCACGAAATGTTCAATTACTAACTGTGTGTCACTGTATTGGCTGAAGAAGGTGTGTGGCAAGACCCACCTTCTTCTTTTGTTGTATTAGAGCTGTGTACCTTTTACAAAAAGAAATACTTCGATTCAATTCAATTCACATAGATTTTGTATATAAACACTCGGCAGCTAGAGGATTTTTTTTTTTCCGGGGGAGGGGGGGCACGATTATCCCCGTTAAACATTTCACCTTACAATAAGACACAATAATTGACCATTGTTATTATTACAAGAAGTGATTAATGTTCCGAGAAAGACAGTTTACAAAAATTAGTGCATGTTCTTGGAAAGAAAAGTCAGCAGGGTTGACAATTAAACCTTTTTTTTCGCTGCCCCTCGAGATGTTTACTTGCGTACAGACCATTACATCTACTGTATTTAAAAGAAACTTAGCGGGATTTTATATATTTTTACTATGTTTTGCCCATACCATAGAGATTTTAGTGTTATTCCGAGCAACTTTATGGATTATTGTCAGTGGAATTCTAGCAGCTTTAGATAGGAACTTTAGCGACTTTTGTGGATGATTTTGGCAACTCGAGTCGACGAGTAAGTAGTGCCCACAAGGTTCCATGTGTGTGTAGGTGCCTACGTCTACTTTCGGGAATATCTCCGTTATGGATCATCTTTCAGTGTCTTTATTGCGGTGACACACTGGGCAAAGTAAGTACGTGAAAGAGGTTATATATGTGGGTTATTACTTAATTAGTTTGTGTCAAAATGAATCGCCACCCAGTGAGTGTATCAGCTGGTCTCTCTCTCTCTCTCTCTCTCTCTCTCTCTCTCTCTCTCTCTCTCTCTCAGTAGGTTAGCCTGGTAGTAAAAGGGTTAAGGCAAAATCTAACCCCCCTAGTTCGAGAAAAAGTAGACTATCATAAAGTATATAAAATCGTCTGTAGCAAGAACAGAATTAAAATTTATACGTCCATGGGCTTAGGTAATTAACTCCAGAGCACATAATACAACAAAAGAAGGTGGTGAATCTTGCCATACACCTTCAGCAAATACAGATATATAGCCTACAGTCAGTGGTTATAAATTCGTGAGTGTAGCCACATGCCCCTTAGGAAATTATTGCGTATAGTATATGTTAAAAATGCAAAGTAATTTTTTCTAAGCATTGAAAATCGTCCGGTTACAACAGGAATATAATAAAGATTGATTTTAATGACGGGCTTAACTCTCACAGGCTCCTATACTCATACTCAGATGAATAAAATCGTCTGGAGTTACCTTGAATAAAATAGAGTTGTTCCGAGCTTCACATATTACCGCCTAGCTACATGACCTTTTATTCTTGCTGATAACCAGACAATTTTGTAGTGACAGCTTTAATGCAGGCTATGCCGAATAAAATCTTCTGAATGTAAAAGATATAATCGTAGAGAAGGGTAATATACACAGCTGCTAAGGTGGATGTATAATGAAGTCGTCTATGGCACGAGAATTAAGCTTGATGTTATCACAGTGTGTGAACAAGAGAATTTATGTAAAAGTTAAGGCGTATGGCGGCGACATAAAATCAAGATTCCTAGACGGAAATAAGTGTATGTTTTTCATGGCTTATCCTGCCAATATCCGCATTTCGCTTCTGGTAGCCATATCAAGACGCATGTAACGTACACTGTAAACCACGTTCTTTATAAACTATCCACGTAACATCTCTGCAGATTGTTTAAAAACATACTCTTCCGGAAGGCATTTGAATCAAGTAAGCGAGTATTTACCAGATACTCCTGGCAATATTATTTTGCCACTGAATAACACTGGTGTTGTGCAGATGTACTACGAGTAAACATTGTACAGTCATTTCAGTAATACCATGCTCAGTCATATGAGAATGTCTCTTCACCTTCACAGGCACATGCATATTAGAATCGGCGCGAATCGAAATCTACAAAATACTGCTTGGACTGTATGGCAACAATATACAGTCTGGAAAAAAATTCTCGTGTTTTCCCAGTACTGGTAATATTATGTCAGTATGCTCTTCACATAACCCCTGACGCATTACATCAAAGAGCATCATCTATTGACAGAGGGACCTGCGATACCAAGCTTTTCTTCGCGTAGGAATGTCAGGAAAAGCTAGAGGTAGTCGAAGCGAAATGTTAGACGAACTTTTTCTTTCAACTGTACCTGGCTTCTCATTGGCGGTCTTACTTACTGCAAACATTCGCTTTCTAGGTAATTATTTTAATATATTTTCCCCATGTTACAGTTCTTGATTAGTTTTTGAGAGTATAATATTGTAATAAGATAAATAAAGAAGCTTCTAAGGAAGGCTAGAATTGACTATATATTGTGGAAAGTCTGTTAAAAATATAGTTTGCACTCCATTCAGATTTCCTGACTGAAACACTCAGTATATAAACAGTGTTTTGATTGTAAATATTACTCTACTCTCGATTTAAAAGGTCATTCATTCTCGAGATTTAATTTCATTCAGCGACAGTCAACTTCATTCAGTCGTGGTTTTTAATCCCGTCCACGTGACTTTTACTAGTATTTGTAAACATGAGTCCCACTGATGGCAGTGGAGAGGGACGCCTTGACATCGATAATAACCCGACACCATTGCCCGGCTATGCAGATGATTGATTGTAAAGGTAAAGAGTACATAATTATACAACACATCCCTCATCCCTGAAAGGAGGATGGTGAACTGCAGTAGGACAATAGATGAGCCTTGGATAGCAACAAACTTCCTTGATATTCGATAGGCTTTCAACACCGGTGCTTGAAACGCCCGCATGATTGGTGTCTGCTTCTCACTCCTCTTTGTAATATATAAATTCATTTACACTTCATAGCACATACTATAGCTGATATTTACTAAACGGCTCGTGGCTACACCCATGATTTTATAACCACTGACTGTATGTAACTATTTGCTGAAGGAGGTGTGTGGCAAGATCCACACCCTCTTTTCTTTTTTTTGTATAAATACTCTGTATACCTTCTACATTAAATATTTCAATACATAGTTTATTGTAACATTAATTATCAGGTAAACAATTCAGCATGGATTTAACGTCACTAATAACCTTCCAGCGAAATTACATACCAGGTCACCGTACTAATAATGACAGTGGGTGATTAGTGTTCACGTAATGAAGCAGAAAACTGTAATTAGTGCTTAATAATGGAGAGAGAAATGGGCGTATTGGTAACAGCAGTCATCCCCCGCTCCCTCTCCATTACTCCCTATCTCCTCAGTGCTGCCAATGTAGCGCTATCTTTGCTAGATTTAGAGGTGCTCAATTGGTTTTCTTTGTGCAGGTTTCTTTACAAGGGACACTTCGCAAGCTCTCAGCCACGTTCTCTCTCTCTCTCTCTCTCTCTCTCTCTCTCTCTCTCTCTCTCTCTCTCTCTCATGATAAAATTAGAAACGTCTAAAATGAAATCTAGTGATATATTAGGGATGCTTACACAGTTTACGTTTTTCTAGATACTTAACATTTTTTTGTTTTTTTTTTTTGGTTATTTTCTATGTTATGTGCTCCTTAACATTCTAGCGATATTTGAAAGCAAGTTTAGCCCCTTGTGTGAATTTGGAAATGACAAGGAGAGCTAACTGGGAGGCGTAGACCTGCCAGTATTCTCAGATAGCTCGAGGGGAGTTTTGTTTTTTCCTTTTTCCATATCCAGTTACATCAGCGTTACAGAGCTTCACTACAGCAGCCTGAAGGTAGGAGGATGTCTGTGAGTAGCCTATCAGGTACGTGGAATAGACTGTATATCCCATTCACTTGTAATTGTTTTTATATAGCCAAAATTATACGCTTTTCTTTGTTTCTGGCAAAGTGTTGGACAGCAGGAAATGGGTTACGGTATGTACTGTATATAGATATCTCAGTGTATATTTCAGACCTGATGTGTGTGTGTGTGTGTGTGTGTGTGTGAGAGAGAGAGAGAGAGAGAGTCTGAAAGTTGCAAAGATGGAATATACAAAGTGATTACTGGAATGATGAGTTAATGCTTCGTATCTTTTCCAGGTTCTGTGTTTGGCGGGCAACATTGCAGCTTCGTGTATAGAGAAGCTGTCATGTGAAGAAACAGTGTCATTTGCTGGCCAAGAAGAGGCAAAATGACGCATAACTTGTGTAGAAGGATATGGTGACTGCAAGGACATGGTAACTTGTATAAGGGCATGGTGACTCGTAGAAGGATATGGTGATGAGTATAAGGATGTGGTGACACGTAAAGGGACATAGTAACTTGAATAAGGACGTGGTGAAGTATAAGGACACGGTGACTCGTATAAGGACATGATATTATGTATATAAAAGAGTCTGAACAAAGGCTTTGAAAATGTACATCTGTATGGTCTTGTATGAGTAATGAAAAGTTGATATATATAAGAAGGAACCAAAGGCCAGAAGTCCAAAAGATTGTCCCCTCTAAGAAAAAACAAAAACAGGACAACAGGGAGCTAAATCTGCTGAAGCACGTTGTATAAATGTCTTTGGGTCGTACTTAGTGTGGCGTGGGAACCTTCTTAAAACCTCTTCCTTGGCGATTTATTTTGGCTGTTACACCTTAGTTTACTAATGTGTTCTGTCGCATCCTGCTGCATATGAGAAGGACATGGGAGTGTAATATGTAAAGTTAATCACTAATAAGAAAGTGTTAAATAGAATAAATTGCCGAGGAAGAGGTGTTACACAGAATAAATCACCAAGGATGAGGTGTTAAGCATAAAAAAAAATAGCTAAAGTGGTGTTATGTGAAATAAATCTCCAAGGAAGAGGTGTTATGTAGAATATATCACCAAGAAAGAAGTGCTACACAACAAATCAAGAAGTGCTACACAACAAATCGCCAAGGAAGAGGTGTTACACAATAAGTAGCCAAGGATGATGTGATAAGGAATCCCCAAAGCCTCCTACCATAGATTACGACCCATGCAAGAAAGTATTCACGAGTCATGAGCACAAATAAACTAGTCATGAAGAAGTGCTAGTGCATCTCTTAAGTTTACAAGAATATAGCCATAAGTTATGATCTTTGGCTCTTGTGAGGTAAACTGTACTCTTTTCACTCTAACTTGGCCTAACTTCCCATCTCTCCAGCCTGAATGCTTGGTTGTAACTTAGAAAATGATGCTAGTCATGAAGAAGTGCTGTGGCAAGGGTGTAGAGCTTTAGCAGTATCTTATTCTGCTGCTGAGCTACGCAAAATAAATCGCAAAATAACGAATGTCTGGGCCAACATATGGTGCAAGAAGTGCAGCAGTGCTTTTCTGAGTGCCAGTGTTTGATTTTAGTCACTGCCGCTGTTTTATTAATCTGTCACTGTTTGTCAGATTCTACTATGGCAACAACAACTGCAACAATAACTACAACTGCAGTAACTACAACAATGACAGCAACTACTAGCACTACTATGACAGCTACTACTTCCACTACAGCTACAGGACCCTCCAGCTCCACCACACCAGGGCCCTCCGTCTCCACCACACCAGGGCCCCCCATCTCCACCACACCAGGGCCCACAAGCTCCACCACACCAGGACTTTCCATCTCCACCACATCAGGGGTCTCCATCTCCACCACTGCAGGACCCTCCATTACTCCAGGTCCTGCTCTTCCTATTGCAGGGCCACCTCCTCCTACCACAGGGCCCTATCCTCCCATCACAAGCCCTCCTAACCCCACCACAGGACCCTCTAACCCCACCACAGGACCCTCTAACCCCACCACAGGACCCTCTAACCCCACTGCAGGGCCCTCTAACCCCACTGCAGGGCCCTCTAACCCCACCACAGGACCCTCTAACCCCACTGCAGGGCCCTCTAACCCCACCACAGGACCCTCTAACCCCACCACAGGACCCTCTAACCCCACTGCAGGGCCCACTAACCCCACTGCAGGGCCCTTTAACCCCACTGCAGGGCCCTCTAACCCCACCGCAGGGCCCCCTCCTCCTGCCATAGCCCCAGCAAGTATCAACTATGGGTGTAGGGCAGTCAAGATCCTGGACGGCAGTGGTAGAGGAGTCATGTACACAGTGTTTCGTTGGGGGACGCCTGCTAAGCCACCCCAAACAGACCTTATCACCTACCTCAACAACCTCCCCGCAACGTCCACAGCCAACTTTCTCAGTGCTACTTCTAGAGAACGTAGATTCAATTCGAATCAGGAGCAGCAAATCAGAAATAGCAACACTGGAGAGACATTTGATATAACAATGTTGTTTGCTGTTATTAAGCTGGCCTGTGAGAATGTGGCAGGGCTCCATGACCCTGTTTGGCACTCATCAGGGACAGAGTTGGAGAATTTATTATTTATGATCAAACTTCAACGCAACGATATAATGCATGGCCAGCTAGCAATGACGGAAATTGAGTTTGTGAATAGGGCAGGTACTTTGCGTCAGTTGTTCATTGACACCCTGATGTCTGCGCAGCAAAGGTACAGTCGAGACAGCAGAGAGTTAGCCAATGAGATCAGTATGGTGAATGATAATATAGACCAGATTATCGCAGAACCACTCGGGATGGATGACTTGTTAATGCACTTTGGTCCGACTGTTCTACAAGACTTCCTCAGAGAGGCTGTAGTCCACCTGAAAGCCACAACAAGAGAGGATACTCTTATGGATCCAATGTCCTTTCTCATTGGTAACAGAGTACGCCTTGATGTCCAAAAGATATTTACCAAAATAATGGTTTGTAAGGGTATAAGGAGAAGGGATGAGATAGACTATGAAAATCTGCTGACTCTAGCTCAGCAAGGAGCATCATCTACGACAGGAGTAGCTTCTCGACCACAGATTCTTCTAGTAAATGCATTGGCCGGGGGTGGCAAGACTACCTTGGTTACACTTTTGACAGCTGAATGGCTTGGTGGGGGCCAGGGTACTTTCAATGGCCTTGATACCTACCAGCTGATGCTTCGAGTGCAGTGCCGAAACTCTCACTTGTCCTCACTTGCTGACCTCCTTGATGACCTCCTTCACCCACTGTTCTTCAGGTATGGCAGCCTACTACCCAGGCTGGTGAAGCTGTGCCGCCTTCTGATCATTGTTGATGGGTTGGATGAGAGGAATAGGAACTCTCGTCAACTGGTGACAGACCTGTTGGACCAGTTTCAGGAAGTACCTGGATGTACCTTTGTGTGCACCTCCAGGCCTGAGGCATTGCAGGACTTCTTGTGCACAATTCCATCCAGATATGAAGTCACCCATGCCCAACTGGTTGGCATCCCAGCCGGTCTCAGGGCAGAGTTTGTTCGCCGATACTTCAATGAAATTATCAAGGTCACAAATCTCCAGCAGCCATCAATGTTGACCTCACAGACATCAGCACCAGTCCCACAAACACCAGCGCCAGCCCCACAATCATCAGCACCAGCCTCACAGATATCAGTGCCAGCCCCACAGACATCAGCACCAGCCCCACAGTCAACAGTGCCAACCTCACATACATCAGCATCATTCCAGCAAACATCAACATTGGTTCAACAACCATCAACATCAATTTCAGTCCATCAACCATCATCAGTATCGGTACAGCAGCCATCAACATCAGCATCGGTACAGCAACCATCGACATCAGCATCAGTTCAGCAATCATCTCCATCACTTCAACAACTGTTAGCATCAACATCCGTCCAGCAGCCATCACCATCAGTCCAGCAACCAACAACATCAACAGCAGTCCAACAGCCGTCCATGTCAACGTCACCATCACTCCAGCAGTCATCAGCATCAGCATCAGTATTAGCGTCAGTCCAACAGCCAACTGCTGGAGGCAGTAATATACCTAACATTGATGACCTCATTGAGAAGGTGGAGAAAGATAAGTATAAGGAGCATTTCCGACTGCCTCTTAATCTTGTCATCCTTGCCTGGCTGTTCTTCTATGACCCAAGCACTGTCAACAAGACCACAACACAAACAGAACTGTATGACCTCACCCACCAGCTATGTCAGGACAAGCTGGAGCAGAGGCTGGCCAAAAACGAGCACACTCAGTTAATGAACAGAAGGTCACGGATAAATAAGGTGAAAACCTGGCTCCCCCACCTTTACCACAAGGAGTTACAGGCTCTCTCACATGATCAACTGACTCTTCTGGAGGAGGTTGTTAACCAGCTCACATCAGAGTGTATTTCAGTGGGCCTGCCTCCAGACGAGGTTATGGCAGCCTTCCTCAGCATGAGAACAACCTGGACTGCAAGGGCAGTCTTAGAACAGTACCAGGCTCCTCACAAAGGATTTCAAGACTATTATGGGGCCTTGCACATTGCATTGGTCCTCATTCAGCAACAGCAGCAGCAACCTTCAGCCCCTTCAATGATGGAAAGGTTCATGCAGTTTTGGAGAAGAAAGAACACCATTAAGGAAGTAATGAATCAGTCTCTTGGAACTGAAGATGTAAGCCTTTCCAAGTTCCAGAACACACTTCAGCAGTTAGCAGGGTTGCTGCATCTGCATCTAAAACCCATACCAGAATCACTGGCAAAAGATGTTGTGGATCTTCTGAGTCAGGCTGGGGTGAAGGCCAGATCTCAGTGGCTGGATGTCCTTGAGGATACAAGGGCTGTCCCTGCTGTCCTAAAAGCCATTGCTGCCAACTTTCCACGGGACAATGTGATAGAAGTGGATGATGGTCGAGTGGAGAGCTATGTGGCACTCCTGCCTCTCCTTCCCTGGTCAAAGGTAACGGTTGTCTTAAAGGGAGATCCTACCTCAGCGTTACAAGACCTAGTGCCTAGCCTTACCCAGCATGATACTACCATTGTGGTGAGACAGGATTATTTGGAGCAGTATATGGAAATTCTACCACATATGCCACCATTTAAAGTGAGTGTTAAGATCGATAAAGACCCCACTGGCTTGGTGGCGTGTCTTGTACCTCACACTTGCACATGTCTGGGGCTGTTGCATCAGTACTACCATCCCTACCAGACAACTTTAGCACCTGACCGCATCATGGAGCAAGTGTTTGACAGGCAAGTAGGTATTTTGTCTTGAGGGTTCCGAATGCAGCCACATAGCCACATTTCTGGGTGGCATGAGAGGTTTTGTATGTCCTATTTCCTGGCAATTAATTTGTATATTACCCCATATACAGTGGTCTGTTTTCTCTTATTCATATAATTTGAACACTGGCGTAGTTTGCATCAGTTCTGGGGCATAAAGTGTAGAATAAATTTCGCAGAAGTTGTGTCATGAAATCTCAAAAGCCATCAAGAATATGACTTTAAATCTCATCACAAAAAAATTCTTGTTACTGTATATGTTTCATATTGTGATGCACTTTTGTTTATAGGCCTATAACTTTTTAACCACTTTGCTCAGATGATGAGGTGTTTATGGTATGTAATATGTGTTGCTACCAGACAGTTTTATCCAGTTTAAAGAGTTTACATGAGAACCGTACTAGTTTTTATCATTGCAACACCAGCCTAATCTGGAAGGGAAGTTTATGTATCCAGTGGAGTGCGGGAAACCAGTCACTTTAGCCGGACACTCCCAGAGATCTTTTGCAGAGACTGTGTTGAAAACTTGTCTGTGTTTTGAGTGAGGTGCATTAGGTGAGCGTGTGTATTGTGGTGTGAGGAGCTGCATTACAGTGATGGAAGAAGAGCTTGTTTGTGAGATGTATTTTGTGTTGTGAGAGTAGTGTCCATAAGGGGAGTGAAGCTGGTTTTACTCTAACTTGGCCCAAAATTGCCTTCTCTCCATCTTAAATTCTGAACTATAACAACAGGTTAACACTTCGATATGATGCCAGTCAGGAAGAAATGAAAGGATGTAGAGCTGTAGCATTGTCTAATTCTATACTAAGCTACGTGAAATAAGCAGCAAAAGGAGGAAAATGTGGGCGAAGTTAAGGTGAAAGGAGTATAGTGTGTTGTGGAGTTAGAGACTGCGTCTGAAGAACCCAGTTGAAGGGCAATAAATTTTACGCTGTCTTAATATTCACAGATGTGTTATGGAGGAGTTTATTGGTCATCTGAATCCAGGACCAGCATCAAAATTGCCATCAGGCATAAAGAAGTTGAGGGTTGTACTCCATTCTGACTCCCAGGCTGCAGTCATCCCTTGCCTCTACAGATTCAAGCACCTCGAGGAGTTTGGTAAATGATGTTCTCTTAGTCATTCATCATCATCATCATCATCATCATCATTTTCATTATTGTCTTCATCTTTGTTGCTATTGTCACCACTCCACCACCACCACACCACCACCACCACCGCCATCATCATCATCATCATCATAATCAGCATCTCAATCCTCATTCCCACCTAAAAGTATGGTTGGTAATTGATGTACGCCACTTTGATGCTCCCTTTACCTAACTTACAGAATTCAGACCAATACTGTACTTGTAGCTCAGGTTTTGATTTTGCAGGGATAACAAGACGTGGGATATTTCTCCATTCTTTTTTCCACGTTCATCCTGCAGAAAAAAATGAATACCTGAGTAAATAGGTAAATGAATAAATAAGTAATTAAATGAATTTGTTCTTGACAGTTTTTCCCTCATAACTACAGTATTACTCACATTCACATTTGTTAAGTAGGCCCTGATTTTTTTTCCTTTTGTTGCTTATTTCATGTAGCTTTGTGGTATAAAAAGACAAAAGTATGACTCTACATTCTTATCATACCACTTGTTCGGAACTAGCACCGTATTCTAGTGTTAATCTCTTGTTACAGCTCACCACTCAGTATGGAGAGATGGCAGTTTTAGGTCCTCCTTCTCCTGCAGTTCCCATTCTCTTTTTTAGAGGAAGTGAAGATGAGGGAAGTTTGTACAGCCAGGCAGTTTGATTATGAACACAGCAGCTGTTTGTTTGGTTCCACAGATGTCCACTTAGCGACGGGTGTCACTGTATCCTCCCTTACACCGCTGCCGGATGTCAAGCGGCATGACCCCGTAAGAAAGAAAGTCCCTGGGGTGAACCTAGATGTGTCAGATGTGGGTGCAGGCATGGAGGAAGAAGTTGCTGCCAAGATTGCCGCTCTCTCCCCCAAAATAGGGTGAGTCTCATAGTCGTATTGTTAGTCCCTCAACCCCCTCATTTCAGTGGATTACTTCTAATTTTATCCTTGCTATCTGTAGGCAGTTTTTTCAGTTTTGGACTTAATTTTTTTAACTGGAGAGGTTACATATAGCCATCGTTACGAGAGGTCTTCCCAAAGCTGAATTAAAACACTGGCAGATGGCCAAAACGAGTCGGCAAAACATATCACCGGACTGAATGGGCTAAATCTGAATGTGAACCCAGTGAACTGCAGGCTGAAACTGCCCTTCTGGAGTCCACCATCCATCTTCTGGGGGATGGGGAGGGAAATGAGGGAGATCTGTGTACTATAAATAGGTGGTGGAGCTACCTGGTTATTTCAGTGCCACCAAGTGAAGGCATCCCTCTCCAAGATTATGGATTCCAGGGGTTAAACACAGGTAGTCTTTATTATGTGTTAAAAGTGAGTGCACTTTTTTTTTTTTTACGATCATTACTGTAAGTCAGGGGAAATGGATAAAATAGCTTTGTAGGCAGCAATGAAAATTTATGAGCTAGTCCTTTAGTACTGTACAGTAGATTGTTGTGGTCTTGATTGAAAAAAAAGAAGAAAAAAAAAGGGACATAATAAGGGCAACATATAACAAAGACTTAATGTACCTTTCCCATTATTCTGGCACCCAGATACTCCGCTCTTTCTTTCCCTCGTGCAACTCTTGGTGCCGATGGATGGAAGACATTGCTGGAGGCCCTGGCGCGGTTTGAGGTCAAGGTGGGCGACTACATAGAGGTGTGTCGCCGTGCTGTCACCACAGAAGAAGTAGCCTCCTTGAATGAACTTGCCCAGAGTTTGCTAAAATGCACAGGATTTTTCAGGTGTGTTTCTGTCTTGAAGGCAATGTTAAATGCATTTATACCGGAGAAAATCAAATCAGATCAAATTATACTTTCATGCTATACTTTCTCCTTAGGAAACCCTATGTTGAAGTTGGCCGTGGTATAGTGGATGTTTTCTGTGGACTGGGAGCTAAAACAAAGGCCAAAACCAACTCACTGATGAACCCATTTTCTTCAACAGGATGGCAGAAAGTCACCATGCTGTTTGGGAGTGACTGTGAAAGTATCGACTGTGGAGTTGCTCAGTTTTGTTTATATCGCACTACTTCTGTCGTGAAAGTGATGCAAATGCAGGTTAAATTTTTTACTGTGGTTTGGATGATGGATGGATGGATGGATGACTCTTTCTTTGTTACTGGTACACCTAGGAGTTTTACATAGGGTATCACCAGACTGTTTAGTTTAGCTGAGGGAACCCCTACCAGAAAAAAGGGTTTGGGGTAGCTTGATGTGGAAATACCTAAGAGCTTATTCATACCTCACTACCTCCCCTGTGAAAGTGGCATGAAATACAAGTGTGTGCGAATATCTTCCTATCACACCAGGTCTCATATGAGAGTGGAATGACATGGAACTGCCTGAGAGTGTGTTTTGTCCTGTACGACCTATTGTCAGTGTGCAGTAGGTGCTGAAGTTTATATCTGTACCAAACTACCTCTCTTACCCACCTTACCTCTTTTCACATAACCATTCTTTGTACAGCCACATTTATACATAAGGTACTTACCAGCTCATGTTGTCAGCTGTAGCATGGGATGTGGAACTACCTACTGCATTTTACATACTGCATATTGCACTTCACTGATGATCAATGTACCATACAGATTTGAGGATCGTTTTTGTTTTTTTATTAATAATTTATTTTGTTTGTACTGTATGTATATAATGTATAAATGCTATCTTTCTTCTGCTTTAACTGTTGTTGTACAGTGGCAGTGAGCTCCGTGGTGTGCTGCCTTGATCTTTTTATTATAATCAATCAGACAGTCATTCCACATCCCACCAGCAGTCCACCCTACACAAGACAACAAGGGTGTAAGTCCATCTCTGCTTGTGGACTCCGTGATATCAGTGCACATGCCTTATCTATGCCTCATCTAGGCATTATTCGGTACAAAATCATCATTATCATCGTCATTATCATCATCATCTGAGTTAATTGTTAAGTACAGTTTAATGTCAATAGCCATAATGTTAAATGTATATATATATACATACGTACCACGTGAAGGCTTCCCTCTCCTGCATCAGTTATTGCTTGTAATTCTAAGTTACAATTATTCTCACGCCATAACAAAGCAGGTTATGTCAGTTATTCTCATTTCTTCACCGTTATGTATGGATGGAATATAATACAGTGGCTTATTGAGAAGAATGTTTATGTAATGTAATAAAGAGTTTGAAATATGAATACAGCGACTCGTTGGCAGAATGATTATATAACGATAGAGTTTGAAATATAAATAGTGACTCCTTGGCATAATGTTTAAATAATTTGCTTTGAGTAAGAGTTTGAATTATGAATACAGTGACTTGTTGGCAAAAAAATGTTTATGTAATTTAATAAAGAAATTCCCTGCCTCCCTTTTTGTACCTGCCTAATAAGAGAGAGAGAGAGAGAGAGAGAGAGAGAGAGAGAGAGAGAGAGAGAGAGAGAGAGAGAGAAACGACCAGAAGCAACTCAGTGTCCGCCACGAATTGCAGCTTTTAACCTCAGCGCTGAATAGTAAGTGGTTTAGTAGACTTCCTTAGCACCTTTTATATAGCGATTTATTTTAGCCATATGAGCAATTTTTCCTCTGGTCTTAATATCCCCATTGTCATAAGAGGATATTTAGGTGTGATGGCAGGAAAAATCGCTAATGAAAAGGTATTAGAGGATAGCCAAAACCACTGATGATTCGAATTCTAGACATACGAAGCGAGTTTAACACCACACCACACCACACGCCACATCACATCACCACACCACACCACACCACACCACACCACACCAACTCGCTCTCACTGGTATGTATTGCCCTTGTATCTATCTATTTTTATATCTCTACATACTTATCTATTTATACCTCTCTCTCTCTCTCTACTTACCTACCTACCTGTCTATCTACCTATCTATCTAGCCAACATATATCTATCTACCTATCTAGCTATCTTACATTTATCTATCACTTCATTTATTCAATTATTTATTTTCATGCCTGGATCCTTCTCACTTCATTAATATTAGACTTCGATGCGCCTTTCCCTAAGCGATTTATTTTACGTATTTCACCTTATATTTATCTTGTACGCCCCTGAGTGAGAGAGAGAGAGAGAGACAGAGACAGAGACAGAGAGGGGGGGGGAAGGAAGAGAGAGGGAGGGAAAAGAAGGATCAAAGGGAGAGACAGAGAGAGACAGATGAGAGAGGAAATGAAGGAATACAGGGAGAGTAAAAAAAGGAAGAGAGAGAGGGGGGGGTAGAGAGAGAGGATATGGAGGAAAAGAAAGGGAGGTGAGAGAAAGACAGACAGAGACAGAGAGACAGGAGGGGTAGAGAAAGAGGATATGGAGGAAGAGAAGGGGAGGGGAGAGAGAGACAGAGAGACAGAAAGTAAGAGAGAAAAAATAAAAATACCTTCAATTCAGCCACTTTCCTCACCCCAGGCCTAGGCGGGTGCTGACGTCATTACTCTTATATCCTACTTGTGTTGTGGAGACGAAAGGCGTGGAAGAGATATTTTGTTTTTTTTTATTTTTTTTGTTTTTTTTTTGATGATTGGATGACGGAATATGTGTTGTAGGGTAAGTTTCTCTCTCTCTCTCTCTCTTTTACGAGCTTCGCGACTGTGAGCCCATAGGAGGAGGGAGGTACGCTACTCACACACACACACACACACACACACACACACACACACACACACACACACACACCTGGGGCTCAATGAGATGTGGTTGGTGGGCTTGATAATTTTGTGTCTATTATTTAACGTAAGGGAAAAAAAAAAAGTGAAGAGAATTAGCTATGTTTTCTACCCCCCCCCGCCCAAATTTTCCCCTCTCCTTCTTGCCCCCCCTTCTTCCTCCCCCCCACCCCCTTTCTGCCCCCTCCTATGCCTCCCCCCCTCCTCCCTCGCGTCTCTCGTTCCCCCTACCTGCTTGATTTGTCTCCCCTCTCCCTCTCCCCCTCCCCTCACCCACCCTACCTCTACCTCTCCCCCTCCCCCTCCTCCATCCTTCCTCTCCCCCTCCCCTCCCCCTCCCCACTTCTACGGGCGGGGAAGATGGTGAGTGAGAACAGGTTGTTTGATTGTGGGCGGCCTGCTATCCCCCTCCCCCTCCTTTTCCCCTCCCCCTCCCCCTCCCTTTCCCCTCCCCCTCCCCTCCCTTTCCCCTCCCCTCCTCCCCCCTTCCCCTGTCCCCTCACCTCCCCTTCCCCTACCCACTCACCTCCCCTTCCCCTGTCCCCTCACCTCCCCTTCCCCTCACCTCCTTTTCCCTCTCCTCTCCCCCTTCTCCTCCCCCTACCCTTTCCTCTCCCTCTCCCCCTTCCCCTTCCCTCTGCTTTCCCTCTCCTCTCTCCCTCCCCTCTTCCCCTTCGCCTCACCATCCTTATTTCGCTGTATATATTGGGCCGAGCTTCATCATCATCATCATCATCATCATCATCATCATCATCATCACCATCATCACCATCATCATCACCATCATCATCATCATCACCATCATCATCATCATCATCATCATCATCGTCGTCATCACCATCATCATCATCATCATCACCATCATCACCATCATCATCATCATCATCACCATCATCATCATCATCATCATCATCATCATAAAGCTGGTGGCAAAGTTCCAAATGACCTGAGAGAGAGAGAGAGAGAGAGAGGAGGAAAGGGGAGGGGGTTGGCCAATGGAGTACATAAGTGAAGGGAATGTGGCCTGAGAACGCGTACTGTACCCTTGTTGCTAGTCACGAAGAAGTGCTACGGGATGAAAGACCATAGTACTGTATTTTTCGACACTGAGCTACGGGAAATGAGCTGCAGTAGGACGAAAATCTCTCTCTCTCTCTCTCTCTGACAAACATCAACAGAGAGAGAGAGAGAGAGAGATACCCCAAGACTGCATTCCATCAAGCAAATGTTAGAGCAAGCTGGTATGGGCGTGTGGGCGTGGGCTGTGGGCGGCGGAATGGTGTGGGCGGCCCTGGGTGGAGTCGCCAGTGTGTATGTGTGTGTGTGTGTGTGTGTGTGTGTGTGTGTGTGTGTGTGGTGTTTAAGAGGGGTGTGGGCGTGTTAGTGGATGGTGTGGGCGTGTGTGGAGTTTGGGCGTGTGTGTGTGGGGCTGTGGGCGTGGGTGCGGTGTGTGTGTGTGTGTGTGTGTGTGTGTGTGTGTGTGTGTGTGTGGGCGTGGGCGTGGGACCAGTACCCGCCCTGCCCTACATCCACACACTCACCATCACCGAACGCAAACCTCCACATCATCATCATCATCATCATCATCATTATTATCATTACTATTATTATTATTATTATTATTATTATTATTATTATTATTGGAGGTGATTTTAGAGATTTTATGTCTATCAGATTAGCCTGCATGCCACAACACAGATAAGGTGGCGATAGATAAGAAATGGCCAGGTATTTTCTGTTCTCACCTGGTGGTTGATAAAAATATATTATAAATGAGGTTTTATCTTTCCTTTTGCCCTTTGAATTGTGATTTTGAAGCTAATATTTATCTGTATTTATCTATCTGTCTATCTATCTATGTACCCATCTATCTATAGAGCCATCCAGTTCAGTTTATCTATCTACTTTGTCTATCTATCCATCCATCCATCCATCTGTCTATCTATCAATCCATCCATCCATCCACCTATCTGTCTATCTATCTATCTATCTATTAACCTATTTATTCATTTCTTTCAGAACTATAGTCGTTTTCCTTTCACTTGGCAAAGGTCTGTAACCCCCCCCCCCTTTTAGCTCAGTTGAAGCCCAAGTGTAGTCAGATTGGAGGCTTGATTTGACTAGTAACCAAGGAGACGCATTCCTACATCAAATATAAGCCTCATCGGATTTTATACCATCGTGGCTTAATATTCAGATTGCAAGATTAACCCAGTTCCCTCAGATGAAAGAAATATGATAACACACACACACACACACAAATTTCTCTCTTCCTCGTACAGTAATCGATTCTGAAATGGTTCGTTCCTTCTTGAATCTCAGTTAGGTCGCTTACATCAACAAGCGTCCTTCAGGCCTCCTCCGCCTTCCCGCCCTCCGCAGCTGTGGTTTGGTGTGGTGTGGTGTGGCGTGGTGTGGTGTGGTGTGGCGTGGTGTGGTGTGGTGTGGTGTTTAGCACATAAGTTTACCGTCTAGTTGCTTAATCACTCTCCTGTTCCTTAATGGATTACCTCTCTCTCTCTCTCTCTCTCTCTCTCTCTCTCTCTCTCTCTCTCTCTCTCTCTCTCTCTCTCTCTCTCTCTCTCTCTCTCTCTCTCTCTTGTAGCTTTATTATCGACACGGTTTGAGTCAATTTATTTATGTGAAATGTATGCAAAATAAATCACTTAGGAGGAACTGTTACGAAATATGTAAATCCACTTAAGGCCACATTCTAGGTCACACAAAAAAAAGCTTCTTAACGCCCTTTCCATGGCGACTTATTTTGACTATTAAACCTTCATATTCTCATCATTTTGGTAATGGAAACTAGAAATATATATCGCACGAGAGAATGTTAGTGTGTAATACCCTAAATAAATCGCTCAGGGAAGAGTGTTAAGAAAGACTAAGGTATCTCAATGTCAGCGAGCGTGTTCAGAAGAGGCGGGGTCCAATAATGCTAATACTTGGTGTCCCTGGTTCGACCTTATTACTCCCATCCCGTAACACCTCTTCCCTTGCGACTCATTCCGCGCATTCCGCCTCTCCAGCCCCTACAAATCTAATCAACCCCTCCGATAGCAATATTTTCGGATATTTTGTACACGTGTTCTCGTCGGGGACTCCCTAACACCTTTTCCTAAGCGATTTTGTTTCCCTTTTGCACTGTACTGTCCTAATTCTGTTATATAAATCCTTCAATCATCACTATACTCTATAAAAAAAAAAAAGTACAAGAGGATATTAACCAGCCATATCCAAAAATAAATCGCTAAGGAAGAGGTGTTAGGGAGCTCCGCCATTTTCCTTAGTGGTGATAATAAATAGATAAATATATGAATAGATGGATAGATAAATAGATAAAAAAAACAAGTAGATAGATATATATGTGGGTATAGACCTGATTGTTCGTTCCCTGAAGCCGAGTCGTCTTACGTGGCGAGAGAGAGAGAGAGAGAGAGAGAGACAGACAGACAGACAGAGACAGAGACAGAGAGAGACAGAGACAGACAGACAGACAGACAGAGAGAGAGGCGTCCAAAAAGGGCGTCCAATTCTCAACTAACCTTTGCATTTTCCCTCCCTCCTTTCCCCTCCCCTCCCCTCCCTCTTCCCCCTCCCCCCTTCTTCTTTCCTCTTCCTCCCTTTCACTTCCCTTTTCTCTCCCTCTTTCCTCCTCCTCCTCTTCCCTTTTCCTTCTCTCTCCTTTTCTCTCCTATTGCCCTCTTCCCCCCTCTCTCCCCCTCATTCCTTTATCTCTTCCTCTCTCTTCCCCTCTTCTTTCTCTCCTCCCGTGCTCTCCCCCTCTTTCCTCTTCCCCTCTCCCCCCCTCTTCCCTCTCTCTCCTCTCTCCCTCTTTTCCATCTCTCTCCCTCGCTCTCACCCTCTCTTCCTCCCCTCCCCTTCTCCCTCCTCTCCCTCTCCCCTTTTCCTCTCTCCCTTTCCTCTGTCTCTCCCCAATTTTGCTCCTCTTTCCCCTCCGTTTGGTCCCTGGCACCTTTTCCTTAGCGATTTATTTTCGGATTGGGCTATAAATGTGTTGACAGTGGTGCTATTGGTGTGATTTAAATAACACAGAAGAGGATAGTGAGGAGTAATAAGCAAAATAAATCGCTTAGGAAGAGGAGTTAGGGAGCTTCCTTAGTTATTGAGCTTTAGTTATGAGGTAGAAATGAGTCTCCTTGGTTACTAGTCTCCCTTTACTCTAAGTTGGTCTAAAATTGCCATCTCTCCATCCTGAGTGCTGAGTTCTAGCAATAGATGAACACCAAGATGCTAGTCACGAAGAAGTGCTATGGAAAAGGTGTTGAGCCACAGTAGTCTTTTTCTACCATTAAGCTATGTGAGGAAGAAAATCAAACCGCCACTAGTAACCAAGGAGACGCAATCCCACCTCATAACTCGGATCCAGGTGTGAGCAGGTGTACCAGGAGTAAATGAACCGCCACTAGTAACCAAGGAGACGCAATCCCACCTCATGATTTGGATCCAGGTGTGCGCAGGTGTAGCGGGGATGGAAGCAACGTGGCCATAAGGGAGGGCATGGGCTTTGGTCTTATTGGTGACGAGTTTTTGCGACAGGACGAAGGTAGGACAGAAGGACGAATGGGGTGTGGGATGAATGAGAGGCCTGGATGAACAGAGAACGGTGAACAAAGATGAACAAAGCGTGAACAAAGATGAAGAGGGGATACGGAATGATTGAGAGGCCTGGATGAACAAAGCACGGTGAACAAAGATGAACAAAGCTTGAACAAAGATGAAGAGGGGATATGGAATTATTGTGAGGCCTGGATGAACAAAGGGAGATGAACAAATTAGGATAAATAGAGAAGGGTGAACTGAAAGATGAACAGAAGGATAGATAGAGGAGTGAACAAAGGAGTGGAGAGGAGGATGAACAGATTGAAAAAAAAAATATATAAAATAACACTGCTAATACATAACACATAACATCTCACTCTCACCCCTTTCTGTCCAACTCTCTAATGCAAGAATTGGTCTGTTCCTTTAATCCTTCATATATACAACTGGTCAACTCTCAACCCTTCGTCCTTAATCTATATATCCCTCTGTTTATGACCTCCAGTGGACTTTTAAACGCAGTGTGTCCGGGCATCTCAAAAGTAACTGATCACAATTTTTTAGCTCGTTTGTTCAATGTCATCTTGGTACAACTGTTTTTTTTGTTTTTTGTTTTTTTTTTCCCCTCCAACACCCACCCACACACACAGACCTATCCTACTCTGCCCTCCATATGCAATCTTAGCTATGGAAAAACTAGCCTCTACCCCCTACCTTGCCCCCACCTACTGCCCCCATGTACGGTGCTATGCTGCTGACACTGACAAAGACCCCCAACCCCTTCCTGCTCGGTTGATGGTTGGGTGTAGTCAGATCGGAGGGTTAATTTGACTAGTAACCAAGGAGACTCAAACCAGTTGAAGATCCCCAGTCCCTTCCAGCTCAGTTGATGGTCAGGTGTAGTCAGTTTGGGGGAGTGATTTGACTAGTAACCAAGGAGACTCAAACCTGCTAAAGATCCCTAACTCCTTCCACATCAGTCGAATGCTCAGGTGTAGTCAGATTGGAGGAGTGATTTGACTAGTAACCAAGGAGACTCATTCTTACCTGATGGCTAAACCTCATCGATTTTTACACAGCCACGACCTATTATTGATACTGGCTCGCATTTTCCTTGGGTAAAGCAGCTCCCTAACACCTCTTCCACACCGATTTATTTTTGCAAACGACTGGCTAATATCCTTTTGTACGTTATTTATGCAGAGAATGGCGAAATTGGAATGATTTATGTAACACAGAAGAGGACGGCAAGGTGTAATAAGCCAAATAAATCGCTTAGGAAGAGATGTTAGGGAGCTTCCTTCGTGCTTCCTCCTGCAGCACCGGTCGGAGTGGCGGACGTGCGTAGTTTTTTTTTTTTTTTTTTTTTTGTAATGCCCTTTATGTGCTTGATTACACCTTAGCCTAGCCCCGGGACCTTACACCTCGAAGTGGGTTGTGTAATGTGGTGTAGTGTGGTGTGGTGTGGTGTAGTGTGATGTGGTGTGGTGTGGTGTGGTGTGGTGTAGTGTGATGTGGTGTAGTGTGATGTGGTGTAGTGTGATGTGGTGTGGTGTGGTGTGGTGTAGTGTGGTGTGGTGTGGTGTGGTGTAGTGTGATGTGGTGTAGTGTGGTGTGGTGTAGTGTGATGTGGTGTAGTGTGGTGTGGTGTAGTGTGGTGTGGTGTAGTGTAGTGTAGTGTAGTGTAGTGTAGTGTAGTGTAGTGTACTTTTTCTTCACTTATACAACACCAAATACTTCACTGTCAAATTTGAGTAATACAAAACAAAACGATCTCATCATAAAAATTCACTGTTCTGGAGATCTTCTTATCGTAAAAACAATACTCCTTTTACTCAAACCTGGCTAAAAATTATGGAAAATAAAGATACTGTAGTCTTTTTCCACTAACTTGGCCTAAAATTGCCATCTCTCCATGCTGAATGCTGAGCTGTGGCAATGGATCAACGCTAGAATATGATGCTGGTCACGAAGAAGCGATGTGGAGAGGATGCAGAACCGTAGTATTGTCTTTTTCTGCCACTGAGCTACGTGAAATAAGCTACAAAAGGACGAAAATCTAGGCGAAGTTAGTGTAAAAGGACGAATATCTACGCTAAGTTAATGTAAAAGAAGTATAATTTAATCTACTATCTTTTTTTAGTCAATATGGAGTGAGGTGGGCGGAGTATCAGTGACGTCATCAGCGGCGCATGCGTAGTTGGTATATAGGGATGGAGGTTGTGTACTTTCTGCTTGTTATCTTAGTTAGGCGGACCTGTGGGGGGGTGAATTGAGGGGGAGGGGGACTGGTGGGGAAGTAGGGAGGGGGAGGAGGTAAAGAGGAAAGGAGGGAGGGGGACTGGAGGGGATGTAGGGAGGGGAGGGGAGGCTTAGAAGCGGGGAGGGAGGGAGAGTGGGGTGGAAAGGGAGGGAGAATGGAGGTGGGAAGGGAGGGGAAGTGGAGGGGAAATGTGGAGGGAGAGAGGACGGGAGCTAAGGTAGGGAGGGGAGAGGGAAGGGGGAGAGGGAGGGACGGGATGGAGGGGAGAGGAAGCATCTGGAAGCGCGAGAGAGATAGGCAGGTAAGAGGGAAGGATAAGAGATAGGGAGTGGGGAAGAGAAGTGGGGGAGGTGGGGAGGGGATGTGGAGAGAGAGGGAGGGAGGGAGATGAGACAGGGAGAGGGGAAGAGGAGGGCAGTAGGGAGGAAAGGAGGAAGAAAAGATAGGGAGAGGAGAAAAGGAGGGAAGAAGAGGACATAAGGAGAAGAGGAACGGAGGGATGAAGGAAAGATATGGAGAGGATGGAGGAGGGAGGTAAGATGGAGAGAGGGGGAGAGGAGGGATGAAGGGAGGGGTGTAGTGGGTTGCTAACACCGGTCCACACCAGCTACTCTCCCCAGTGTTGTGGCGACGACGCTGGTGTGTGGTAGAGCGCCGCACCACCACACCACACCACACCACCACACTGTGATATCTGTACTGTGAGATACGGTGAGCAAAATTAACCGCACTACCACACCACCGCACTGTGACGTCTGTGGCTAATGTGAGATAGGGGCATAGGCGAGCAGATTTACCACAGTACCTTACCACTGTACCACACCACACCACCACCACACCACACAACCCCAGTACCTTACCACTGTAACACACCTCCACCACACCACACTACCCCCACACCAAACTACCACAACACCACCACATTACACCCGACTACCACCGCACCACACTCCCCCACCACACCACCACCACACTCCGATATCTGTTCTATGAGATTTGGTCATACGCGGGAAAAATTACGGGTGAGAGAGGCTAAGTAAAATTTTTGAAGATTTTGAGAAGGTGGAGAGAGAGAGAGAGAGAGAGAGAGAGAGAGAGAGAGAGAGAGAGAGAGAGAGATTTTATTCATTATAGTTAGGATTTTGAATTGGGGGGGGGCTTAAATTAGGCTATATCAACCCCCTTCAGTTCGAAAAGTCTGTCCGAAATTGCTTAAGAGCCTCTGCGTAACTGACAAGGATAACACTTGCTAAACACTCCCCATAATAACAAAACACAACCATCTACTTATCAACCCAGGTCCCTATTTCAGTTCTAGGTGGGAAGAGAGTGGGGGAGAGAGACCCAACCTCCAAAAAAAGTGAAATAAAAAGCAGAAACTAGAAAGAATTAAAAGGAAAGTGGAAAAAGGAGGAGTGAGAGAAGAGGAGTGAAAATACAGTGTCAGAAAAACGTGATTGTAACAGAGTACAGATCGTGACTGATTTGAGAGAGAAGAGGACTGTGACTGACTGGAGAGATAAAAGGACTAGTAACTGACTGGAGGGATAAAAAGAACTGTGACTGACTGGAGGAACGAGATAACAAGAGGGTGAGTCAAGATGTGTGGGTGGCAGTGCAGCTTCCTACCTCTCCTGTCCTTGTGTTTTTGCCTCACCCTGTGCTTATTACTGTAACTTCATCTACGCCTTTGACTAAAAATCGTCCTCTCGTCCTCTCGTACCTTCGTCAGTACCTTCGTCTGCGTCTGTACCGTACCCTTAGCATCGTCCTTGGTACCCCTGCGTGTCATCGTCTCTCCCGCCCTTGCACCTGTCCCTGAACCTTCGTCAGTGCCTGCGCCCTTGCCTGCGCCTGTGCCTGTCCCTCCAGCTGCCCAGACCAGCTGAGGGGGCAGAGTGAGGTGGGCGGAGGCGTGGCTTTGGGTAGGAGCACCGTATAAGGCTGCAGCGGCCTGCCTCACCGCACCTGCTCTCACCACCACCACCGCCACTACCACACCACCAC
>NC_136999.1:1377971-1380471 GCF_032717465.1 Coenobita brevimanus | reverse complement strand
ACACACACACACACACACACCTGACAACCCTGTGACATAAGTGAAAAGTAAAAAAAATAAATAAATAAATAAATAATGTCTTCAAGGCCTTTTTCTGATCAAAATTTTACTTGCCTAATAATAATAATAATAATAATAATAATAATAATAAATAACAATCCCTCATGCTGGATATTCTACGTTAATATATGGTCATTGTAATCAGCTTAATTATTTTGTATTAAACGTAGAGAATAATTTACGATGATTATTAAATACCCTCTGCATTGATTTCCACTCCATTAATTATTTTTTTCTGTAGTGATATAATTTGTAATAGATTTTTATATATTCTTTTTTTTCCATAAGTTTTTTTTTTTCTGCTGGTTTGGTCTTTCTGATTTTTTTCTTTTTATTTCGTCAGGTAGATTTATATAAAAGTTTTTGGCTTTAGTAATAATTTTTGTGCTCTTCCTCTTTTTTTTTTTTTGTATTTCTTTCTGTTTTTCAATGGATTTGTGTAAGAAATTTGGCTTTAATAATATCTTTGTCTTATTCCTCTTCTCTTTTGGTCATTTTTTTGCCATTAAATTTCTCAATAGAAAGATGTACATAACAACTCTCTCATTTAGTGATATTATCTTTGTAATGCTTTTCTTGTATTTGTTTTTTTCTTACTATAATTCTCAAAAGATGTATATAATAATTTTTTGAATTTTTGAAACGTTTGTGCTACTTTTTTAAAAATATTAATTATTTATTTTTACGATTATGATTTAAAAAAATTTACAGTATACCAAGTTCTTCCTTTTTTTAAATATTTTGTGCTACTTTTGTGTTTTTGTTTTTATTTTGTGTTTGTGTTTTATTTGTATTTATTTGTGCTTTTATTGGTGATTTACTTGTGTTTTTTTTTATTTTAATCTGGTTTACTTTGGTTTTAATTTGTTTTTGTTTATGTGTATTTGTGGTTATTTGTGTTTTTATTTGTTTTTATTGTTTTTTTCTCTAGTATCATCAGTCTCAGCAGATGTACATAACAATTTTTTCTTCTACTAATTCTTTTCTTTCTTTCTTTTTTCGCTTTCCATCACTCTTCATCTCTTCTTTGTGATGTGTTTCCTGCCGAACTGGATTTTATCGAACCCGTTTAGGCTGCAAGGAAATACTTATGTCATTTTTTATAAGCTGTGTCTTCCTGGCCTCTGATGGCGCCTTGCTGTACGCCTCTCACTCTTACTTGGCTCAGAATTGCCTCCCTTTGCTGTTTATGTTAGGTATTTCAGATGTAGAGACCGAGGATGAGATGAAGGGATGGAGTGGAGAGGTATATAAGAGAGGGTGTGTGTGAGCTGGGGGAAGGGCAGGGTAATGGTAGAGGACAGGGTAACATGGAGGTGATTTGTCTGTGGTCACCCCTTACGGGATTAAGGCGTTTGATTATAGATAGACAGATAGATAGAAAAACATATTGATAGAAGTTTATTGTGTTAATTTGTCTCTTCCCTAAATGTATCTCGTCTTGTAGTAGATAAAAAAAAATGGAAAGTCTTAATATATTTTCTGTCCAAATCGGCTTACTTAATTCGCTGTCTAAAAGGCTAATAAAATGAACGGCAATTTCTCGCTTCCCTGTATCTATCTCGTGTTGTGGTAGATAAAGAAGACACTGGAAATTCGTAACATATTTTAGGTGAAGACGAAAGACTAGGAAATCTATTCATCTATCTGTCTATCTATTGCCAGACGCCATAATCTAGTAAGGGGTGGCCGTTTGTCATTGAGTTAGTTGTTTACAGGGAGGAGCACTAACCCTCCTCCAACCCACTTGTTGACACGTAGGGAACACGTGTGCGTTGGTTATATGGTTACCACCCAGCGTTACAGGAAACCATTTGGCTTGTCACTCAGTGTAAAGCCACCTGAAAAGGAAAGAAGAGTAATAACAGGTGATAGGAACGGTGGGAGAAATAGGAGAGGAGGACAGACACAGAAAAAGAGTGAAAAGTAGTCAGCACTACATCAAGTGAGTGGATGATGGTCGCCACTACTTACCACCATAACTAAAAACTTCTGAACATAGTTTCTGCCCCAATCGCACCCTTGGATCCCTCACCAATGACCTTTTGACCCCGGCAGAGGAATGGCTGACCCGGAAGAAGGTGACCACGACGACCACCAAGAACATCGAGACCCGAACCCAGAGGAACGTGGTGCTCGAGGACGGGGAGGTGGTCGAGGATACGGGACCTGTTGTGACCACCGACTGCAAGGAAGATACCGTCACGCAGGAGGTTAATGCTGACGAGGTGGGTGGAGTGAAGGGTTAATGCTGACGAGGTGGGTGGAGTGAAGGGTTAATGCTGACGAGGTGGGTGGAGTGAAGGGTTAATGCTGGCGAGGTGGGTGGAGTGAAGGGTTAATGCTGACGAGGTGGGTGGAGTGAAGGGTTAATGCTGACGAGGTGGGTGGAGTGAAGGGTTAATGCTGGCGAGGTGGGTGGAGTGAAGGGTTAATGCTG
>NC_136999.1:1362971-1372971 GCF_032717465.1 Coenobita brevimanus | reverse complement strand
GAAAAAGGAGAGGAAGGATGGAGAGAAGGGAGAGGAAAGAGGAAGAAGAGGAGGAGGGGGAGGGAAGGAAATAGGGAATAAAGAGGTGAGAGAGAGAGAGAGAGAGAGAGAGAGAGAGAGAGAGAAAGAGAGAGAGCAGAATAAATCGCTAAGGAAACGATGCCACGATCAATGCGACTCTCTCTCATTTACGACATCGCCAATTCTCTCGCGTCGGAAGTAGCTACGAGTATTTTTCGCGTTACAGACCTTGACAGATGGTGTGTGTGTGTGTGTGTGTGTGTGTGTGTGTGTGTGTGTGTGTGTGTGTGTGTGTGTGTGTGTGTGTGTGTGTGTGTGTGTGTGTGTGTGTGTGTGTGTGTGTGTGTGTGTGTGTGTGTGTGTGTGTGTGTGTGTGTGTGTGTGTGTGTGTATGTCTGTCAGTGTCAATCTGTGTGTGTGTGTGTGTGTGTGTGTGTGTGTGTGTATGTCTGTCAGTGTCAATCTGTGTGCGTCTCTGTCGGCCTCTGTGTGTGTGTGTGTGTGTGTGTGTGTGTGTGTGTGTGTGTATGTCTGTCAGTGTCAATCTGTGTGTGTCTCTGTCGGCCTCTGTGTGTGTGTGTGTGTGTGTGTGTGTGTGTGTGTGTGTGTGTGTTCCTGATTGTTCCGTACAGGTGCTTCCTTGTTACGTAGTGAAGAATAACCATCTTCTAGATAACTTAGGAGATTTTTACACTTCTTCGTGACTAGCATATTTTTGGGCTAGGGATGCTTGTAACGCCTTTTCCTTACTATACCCTTTTCACTCTAACTTGGCCTAAAATTACCATCCCTCCATCTTGAATGCTGAGTTGTAGTGATGGATTAACCCTAGAATATGATGCTAGTCACGAGGAAGTGCTATGGAAAGGATATAGAGCCGTAGTATTGTCTTTTTCTGCCACTGAGCTACGTGAAATATTATGCTAGTCACGAAGAAGTGCTATGAAAAGGATGTTGAGCCGTAGCATTGTCTTTTTCTGCCACTGAGCTACGTGAAATAAGCTGCAAGAGAAGAAAAATCTGGACCAGGTTAAGGTGAAAGGAGTATCGTGTAAAACAATATTGCGATTAATATTAACCTTGGACGCCTCATTAATATTCTTACGTAAATTAGACAACATGTGTTTAAATAATTAGCTTTGTTTGGTAATATAATTCGTGTGGAAATTGAGTGTATGGTGGCCTTCAGAAGTATGTAATATGTTCGTGTGTTTGGTTTCCCTCTGTCTGCCTGTCTATCTGTTTGCCTGCCTGCCTGCCTGTCTGTCTCTTGGTCCGTCTGGCTATCTGTTTGTCTGCCTGTCTCGTCGTCTGTCTGTCCATGCATCTGTCTTTGCCTGCCTGTTTGTCTATCTGTCTCTATGCCTCTTTGTGTGTCTATATTTTTCTCTGTGTGCCTGTCTTTGCTCCCTGTCTGTCCGTCTGTTTTTCTGTCTATGTTCTTCTGCCTGTCTAGCCGTCTCTATGTCTATCTTTCTATCTGTATGTCTGTGTATCTGTCTGTCTGTCTGCCTGCCTCTCTATCTATCGGACCATCT
Organism: Coenobita brevimanus; assembly: GCF_032717465.1. Taxonomy (NCBI): domain Eukaryota; kingdom Metazoa; phylum Arthropoda; class Malacostraca; order Decapoda; family Coenobitidae; genus Coenobita; species Coenobita brevimanus. The sequence continues at coordinate 1,371,412 of NC_136999.1, read as the reverse complement.
ATTTATTTATCTATTTGTTTATCTATGTACATATCTGTCTGCTTCCGTGTCTGTCTGTCTATCTATCTGTCTATCTGTCTTCCTTTACCCTCCTCCCCCCCCCCTAGAGAAAGGGAACTGAGGGACGTTTTATATACCTGGGCAGCTCCATCACCCAGTCATGTCAGTGGCACCGCGTGAAGGGCCTAAGAGAGACTGTTTAGGTATGCAGTGAATGGCATGATGTGATTCCAGGAAGAGTAATATAAAGTTTAGGATGGGGACTGGTTTGTTGCTGGGGTGAGAGAGAGAGAGAGAGAGAGAGAGAGAGAGAGAGAGAGAGACAGACAGACAGACAGACAGACAGACAGAGATGGGTGGTAGAATGTGACAAAAACTGGAGTGATAGATTTAAGTGAGAAAGGATTAGGTTAGGTTAGGTTAAGTTAGGTTAGATTTGGGTGAGTTAGTGAGTTTGAGTTAGAGAAAGTGAAACAGGATTGGGTGGGGTGGGATTGGGTGGGATTGGGTGGGGTTGGGTGGAGGGAGGAAGAATGTGTGGAAAAGTGGAGAAGGAAATGAATGAGGAGGACCAGGAATGGATGTGGACGAGTTAGGAGGAAATGGTGTTAGAGGGGGAGAGGGAGGGGACGGATGAGAGAGGGAGTAAGAGGGGATGAGGGAGGTGGTGGGGGTGAGAGTGGGAGAGGGAGGGAGTGAGGGAGGTGGTGGGGGAGAGAAACAGGGGGAGAGGGAGAGGGTAAGGGAGGGGACGGGGTGAGAAGAGGTAACATAAAACAAGAAGAGGTAATGAGAGGTGGGTTGGGGAAGGTCACACACACACACACACACACACACACACACACACACACACACACACACACACACACACACACACACACACACACACACACACACACACACACACACACACACACACACACACACACACACACACAGGCCTACCCCACCACGTCCTTGACCCACTATTACCAAGAGTCTGTCGAGGAAGTGAGTTTGTGTTCGATCTCTGTTTTCAATGTTGTCTTTTTGAGGCTGTAACTTATGATTAGGGGGTGGATTTTCTCTCTCTCTCTTTCTCTCTCTCTCTCTCTCAATCTATCTATCTATCTCTCCATCCATCCAGGTATCAATCTGTTTATCTATCTGTTTATCCATCCATCCAGGTATCAATCTGTTTATCTATCTGTTTATCCATCCATCCATCTACCTTTCAGTCTGTCTATCTATCTGTCTATCTATCTATCTATCTATCAAGCTGTCATCTTTTTTCTGGTTGTATTTCATCCTTGTCTCCCTCTCTATCTATCTATCAATCGTCTATCTATTTCGTTTTCTTTTTATCAACTTAATATCCATTCTAGTATATTTTTTAAGTGATTTTAAATATTTATAACTCAAAGGAATGATGCAGAAGAAGGAAAAATAATTATCTTTAAGAGAGTGAGTGATTTCTTTTTCAAATTAAATATATATGGCGTCAGGATATATACGATTTAGAAGTATAATCTTATCTATATGAGTCGTTAAAATATACCTCTTTCTCTTCAGTGTTTACCTAGAAAAATGGAGGAGGTTGTGTGTTTGTTTTAGTCTGTTTGTGTGTTTGTGTGCATATAAGAACGCGGGTTTAAGGCCAGGTGTACGTAATTCTGATGAACATACGGACACCTGCGTAAGAGTCTGTGAACGTAATTAAGAACAGGTGAAGAAGGGATGAATGTAACAGGTGGGTGGGGTGAGGGGTGAAGGTGATAACACTAATAACAATGGATAGGAAGAGAAGAACAGGTGGGGAAGAACATTGTGGCTAGGTCAAGGTAATAACACTCCACTACCTGCCTCACCACACCTGCTTCACCACACCTGCCTCACCATACCTGCCTCACCACGCGTGTCTCACCACACATGATTCACCATACCTGCCTCACCACGCCTGTCTCACCACACCTGCCTCACCATACCTGCCTCACCACACCTGCCTCACCACACATGCCTCACCATACCTGCCTCATCACACCTGTCTCACCACACCTGTCTCACCACACCTGTCTCACCACATCTGCCTCACCACACCTGCCTCACCACACCTGTCTCACCACACCTGCCTCACCACGCGTGTCTCACCACACCTGCCTCACCACACCTTCCTCATCATACCTGCCTCACCACACACCTGTCTCACCACACCTGCTTCACCACACCTGTCTCACCATACCTGCCTCATCACACCTGACTCACCACACCTGCCTCACCACATCTGATTCACCATACCTGCCTCACCACACCTGACTCACCACACCTGCCTCATCATACCTGCCTCACCACACACCTGCCTTACCACACCTACCTTACAGTAGACTAACAGTGTTCGAGAGAGAGAGAGAGAGAGAGAAAACATAAGGTTAGGAAATGTCACAACTTAAACTCCTTTCTCACGTAAATAACTCTCTCTCTCTCTCTCTCTCTCTCTCTCTCTCTCTCTCTCTCTCTCTCTCTCTCTCTCTCTCTCTCAGGTTTCCTTCCGCCTTCCATAATCCCTATTCCACCAACCTTGCCCAAAACAGCGGGTCAGGGTCATTCTCTTACTTCCCCCTTCCCCCCTCCCTCTTACGCCCCCCTACGCCCCCCTACGCTCCCCCTACGCTTCCCCTACGCTCCCTTACGCCCTCAGTGTCCCCTCAGACCCCCGCCCGCACACACGCACGCCCCCAGCTCCGTTAAGTGCGCGATACTCTCACTAGGAGCGAGGGAGTGAAGGGTACTGTGAGGAGTAGTGATAAGGTTGGTCTGCGAGAGAGAGAGAGAGAGAGAGAGAGGGAGGAGAAGGTCGACAGAGGAGAGAAGAGAAAGGAATTTGAAAGGGTAGGGAGGGAAGGAGCAAAAAACCAAGGGAGGAAAAGAGAAAGGAGAGAGAGAGAGAGAGAGAGAGAGAGAGAGTGAAAGTCCCTCATCTCACCCTCACCATCCACCCTATCACCATCGCCTCATATATGGAGAATTTTTTAATAGAATTGGCATTCCGTGAACCACAACACGATGCCCAGAATGAGGGGAGGGAGAGAGGGAGGAAGGGATGGAGGGAGGGAGGGAGAGGGAGGTAGAAGACAGGGGAGTATGGAATGAGAGAGGAAGGAGAAGCAAAAAGTAGGAGAGGGAGAGGAAAGGGAGGAGGTTGGAATGGGTAAGGAGTGGAAAGGGAGAGAGTGATGGGGAAGGGAAAGAGGGGAGAGTGAAGGAGGAGAAAGGGACGGAGAAGACAGATGAAAGGGAGGAGAAGAGAGGGGGAGGGATAAAGGAAGAAGAAAGGGGAGAGGGAGGAAGAGAGGAAGAAAATAGAAGAGGGTGTTGAATGCTGGAGTGAAGAATGAAAGTGGAGTCAAATCCTTTCCTCACTTCTTATGATTTCTGAAGGCATTTTCCTGTTTATCTCTCTCCCACCACACTTCCTTACTCTTGCGCCCTCCCGTAGTGAAGGGGTTAACGCTGAGCCAGGTAAAACAAACACACTATAGGTTATATTCCAAGTAAAGACGAGAGATGGAAGTATTGTGTGGGATGCTTGGTGTTGGCACGAAGGATGGAGTGAGAGGGCAGTGTTCACGGTTGCCCCATCCCACCCCACCTTTCCCCATCCAGCCTCACTCAAGCCCATTCTATCCCACCCCCATCCCACCCTATCCCACTCCTCCGCCTCCTTCCCACCCCATCCCACCCTATCCCATCCTACCCCAGCCTAACTTACCGACCCCTGCACAACCCTACCCTGCCCATCCACCCTACCCAACCCCATCCTACTGTACCCCACTCCATCCGACACCCCCACCCGTCCATCCAATCACCCCCTCCCCTCCCACCTGTCCACCCATCCATCCACCCCACCCTGCCCTGCCCCACCTTACCAACTCCTGCCCACCCCCTTTCCTACCCACCCACCTACCCACCCAGCCACCCACAAGACAAGGACTGGTTTATCTCGACCAGTGAATGTAGTTGCTTTGTGCTCGCCGTCTCGTCCACTATCGTCCCTCGTTCGTCCGCCTCTATCCTTCATTCGTCATGTTCCTATCACTCTCCTGCAGCCCAGAGTACATAATTACACTGTCTAGTACATCCGAGGCGAGTGTACATACCATGGAGTGATTAAAAGTACAAAAAAAAAGGAGAGAAAAGATAACTTGGAAGTGCGAGGAATCTGGCTGAACTCTGATGCTTGGCTCTCAGTACATCTGTGTGTACTACCCGGAACTCTAAAAACGTACATGTGTGCAACCTGGAGCTCCTGTGAGTACATCTGTCGTGTCTAAAGTCCCATGTGCACCTGTGTACGTGTGACCGGAATCTGTGTAGGTATGTATGTGTGTTTAAGGTAAAGGTGTGTACGTGGTGAAATCTGATACAGGTGTTGTCATGTATGCGTTATGTATACAGTAGTAGCTGCTGGCTCCTAGTAGTATAAGTAGCAGTAGTAGTAGTAGTAGTAATAGTAGTAGTAATCCTAGACTCATATGAAGGTGAACCCTAACTTTTCTATACTCCTCTTACTCTAACTTGGCCCAAAATTGTCATCCCACCATCTTGAATACTGAGCTGTAATAATAAATTAACTCCAGAATAAGATACCAGTCACGAAGAAGTGCTATGAGAAGGATGTAGACTCCATAGCACTTTTTCCGCCTCTGAGCTACGTCAAATAAACTACAAGAGGACGAAATATTTTACCAAGTGTAGGTGAAAGGGGTATAGTGTTAGTCTTTTATTACGTCATACATATATAGCCAGACCCCTTAATCCCGTAATGGACGGCCGCAAACAAATCCCCTCCATGTCGCCCTGTCCCCAACCCTATCGCTGCCTTCCCCCCAACTTACACCTTCCTCTCTCATATACCGCTCTACTCCATCCCTCCATCTCCCCCTCGGTCTCCCCCTCCCACTTCCCCCCCCCCCAGTCTAACTCACATACACTCTCCTAGTTAGTCTCTCACCCTCCATCCTCTCCACATGGCCAAACCACCTCAGTGTAGCTCCTTGATAGCCAGGGGTCTCTTTCGCAACATCTCTGAATTTCTAAAACTGGTAACACTGAAACTTGCTAAACGCTGAAATTGGTAACAGTGACAGCTCTAGAATCCCTGAAACTAAACTGAAACTGAAATCTGAGGAAAAACTAGAGGTGGGTGTGGTAAACTGTGTGTGTGTGTGTGTGTGTGTGTGTGTGTGTGTGTGTGTGTGTGTGTGTGTGTGTGTGTGTGTGTGTGTGTGTGTGTGTGTGAGTGTGTGTGTGAGTGACATTTAATTAACATAAATAAGTCGGTGGTGAAAGCAGAATGTACTCTCTCTCTCTCTCTCTCTCTCTCTTTTACCCCTCAGAGTTCACCTATCACCCCCTCACTCACCCCTCCCCCTTCCCCTCACCCACCCCTCCCCCTTCCCCTCACTCACCTCCCCTATCCCCCTCCTCTTCATTCTCCTTTACTCCTTCCCCCCTACTCCCCTCCCCTCACTTCCCCTCATCCCCCCCTTACCCTTTCCTCGACCCTCTTCCCCCCTCCCCTTCCCTCTCCCCCTTCCCTCTCCCCCTTCCCTCTCCCCCTTCCCTCTCCCCTCTCCTTTCACCTCACCTCACTTCATCCCTTCTCCCCTCTCTCCCCCTCCTCCCCCTCCCCTCATCCTAACTTTTACCTCCCTCCTTCCCCCTCCCCTCCTTCACTCTCCCCCTTCCCCCTCCCCTCCCCTCCCCCCCACCTCTCCTTGTTGCACTGACCTCACGCTGTACTTCCCTTTCTCTCTCTCTCTCTCTCTCTCTCTCTCTCTCTCTCTCTCTCTCTCTCTCTCTCTCTCTCTCTCTCTCTCTCTCTCTCTCTCTCTCTCTCTCTCTCTCTCTCTCTCTCTCTCTCTCTCTCTCTCTCTCTCTCTCTCTCTCCCCCTTTTAAAGCACTGAAAAACTTTATGATTGCCTCTTTTGATGTGTGTGTGTGTGTGTGTGTGTGTGTGTGTGTGTGTGTGTGTGTGTGTGTGTGTGTGTGTGTGTGTGTGTGTGTGTGTGTGTGTGTGTGTACTTTTAAAATCCTGTTCTTGTTCACTCTTAGATAACAGATGTTCAGTAGACGGCTGGTATGTTGTTCACCTTTCTCTCTCTCTCTCTCTCTCTCTCTCTCTCTCTCAAGAAGATAGAAAAAGGAGAGAAATTAGAAGGAAAAGCAGTAAGTAAAAAAAAAGGCAGAATGACAGGCAGACAGACAGGCAGACAAAGATAGATAGATAGATAGATAGATAGACAGATAGATAGACAGAGATACAGAAAGGCAGACAGACAGAGACGAAGACAAAGACAGAGAGAAGGAACGGAAGAGAGAAGTTAAGAAAGAATTAAGGAGAGAGAGAGAGAGAGAGAGAGAGAGAGAGAGAGAGAGGGGGGGGTACCTGAACAGAAAGTGTAGGAAGTGACCAAAAGTAGGAAGAGTAGTGGTGTGTGTGTGTGTGTGTGTGTGTGTGTGTGTGTGTGTGTGTGTGTGTGAAAGTTACCTGGAATCTGAAGGTGTTGCGAGCCGTAAGAGAGGCCAGGTGAAAGAGAAAGATAGAGAGAGAGAAAGAAAAAGAGAGAGAGAGAGAGAGAGAGTCATGAAAAAATATTGTTCTTTAATCTGTCTGTATTTTATTAACTTGTATAATAATTTTTTATCTATATATATGAGAGAGAGAGAGAGAGAGAGCACACCACTCCACACCACCCTGCTACATACACCCCTGGGCCACACCACCTCTTCCTTAAGGCTTTTTCTTCGGTCTTCAGAACTTTCACTCAAGCAGGCTAAGTGAATGTTTCCCCCCCCCTCTCTCTCTCTCTCTCTCTCTCTCTCTCTCTCTCTCTCTCCTTCATTTCCTCTCACTTTCCCTCCATTTCTTACATTTTTCTTCTTCCTCTCTTTCTTCCTCTTTCCCTCCCTCCCTTTCTCTCCCTACCCCCCTTTTTTTCCTCTTCCTCCCTTTCTCCGTCCCACCTTCCCTCCCTTTCTCCCTTCTCTTTCTCTCTTCCGCTCCCTCCCCTCCCTCACAATTGTTGCTCACTTTCTCCTTTTTTCCTCTGCCTCTCTTCTCTTTCACACCCCACTCCCCTTCCTTCCTCCTCTTCCCTCCCCCCCTCCCCCTCCCTCCTCCCTATCATTTGCCTTCTCTCCTGCTTTCCTCCTTTTCTTCGTCTTTCTCCTCTTCTCCCTTCCTTTCCTCCTCCTTCTTCCTTCCCTCCATTTCCCCCCCTTCCTCCCTTCTTCTCACCCTCCTCTCCTCTCCCTTCCTTCCCCTTTTCACCTTTCTTCTTTCCTCCCATCTCCCCTCCCTTCCTCTCCCCTTCCCTCCTCTTCTCCCTCGCTCCCTTCCCTCCCCTTCCCTCCCCTTCTTGGCCCTCGCAATCAGTCTCTCTTGCTTCTCCTGCCTGGGGGAGGGGGGGGGAGTTGAATTACGTGATTGGTGAAAATGTGGGACTGTGAAGGATTGTGTGTGTGTGTGTGTGTGTGTGTGTGTGTGTGTGTGTGTGTGTGAGAGAGAGAGAGAGAGAGAGAGAGAGAGAGAGAGAGAGATGTGAGACTTTTTAACTGGGCAGCGCGGCAGTCCACTTACACCGATGCCACCGTATGAAGGCGTCCCTCTCCACCGCCACCCTCCCCAGTACCTCAGTGTTGACATATATCAGCTGGTAGGCCGGCAAGGTGAGGGCAGGTGGGTCGCGGACAGTGCCTCTTCATCCGACCCGCGTAACTCCACCGTGGGGGCCTGGCACTACGTAAACAAATCCCAGTTCGATTCTCGGTCAGTTCTGTGAATAAAATGAAGCCTCTCTCTCTCTCTCTCTCTCTCTCTCTCTCTCTCTCTCTCTCTCTCTCATCAACACACACGAGGGCAATGAGGTGTAACGTCCAAAGTAAATCGCTGAGGAAAAGGCGTCACGAAATCTCCATAGCCACTCAGAGTACACCCTTCCCTTCAGACGTCCTACTTAACCTTACGAAAAGTGAATTCTAAGCCAAATATGTCCGTGCGTAAGATTCTAGCGTATAAAAGACTTAAGAATTGCGTAAGATTTTCAGCTTGCACGTATAGAAAATAAGGTGCAGTAAATATAGTAAGAGAGTGTATTGTAATGTGAGAGTATTATTGTTAGATCCTTACGTTATAAAGAAAAACAAAAAATATCTTAAGGACCTTGGTGATTTCAACGATCCAGAGTAAGAACCAATCCAATGAGTTAGAGAGAGAGAGAGAGAGAGAGAGAGAGAGAGAGAGAGAGAGAGAAAACTAAGAAACTTCAATGCCGTAGTAAGTAGCAATCCAAATATACAGTAAACTACTCACTGGATCGGGGAAACATCAATGCTTCAGTAAATTCGAATCCAAGAGTATTGAGAGGCGAGACTTTGGTAACATCAACGCTACAGGAAATAC